>NC_083098.1:92952486-93252486 GCF_949774975.1 Lagenorhynchus albirostris
AACTCAAGTCCTGCATGTCTTTTCAAGTTCATGACCACACTATGCTATGTTCTTTTCTATCTTGGAACTTCACACCGGGTATAACTCTCTCTCCCATTGTGTGATAGCAGGCTTGTTCTTTTCCTTTTTTGCTGTTGTTTTTTCCGTTTTACTGCTATATTCATAATGCCTAGAAAAGAGTCCACTCTACAAGATAGTGGAATGCATATTTAATGGATAAATGAATGCTTTTTTTGTGTCTGACATCTGTCTTCTCCTTCCCACTGCTATTTTGCCTGGCTAAATCATGCTTATCATGAAACTCAATGCTTAAACTTTACTTTTTCAAAAAATATTTGCTAAACCATTCCTGACCACACTAGGTTTGCTTCTCTTATTATATGCTTGTTGGGACCCAGACCTGTGTTTTCCTTTGGATCCCTCATGGTGATTACAATGTTCACTCTTCATTGCCTTTCTTTTTCAAGC
Organism: Lagenorhynchus albirostris; assembly: GCF_949774975.1. Taxonomy (NCBI): domain Eukaryota; kingdom Metazoa; phylum Chordata; class Mammalia; order Artiodactyla; family Delphinidae; genus Lagenorhynchus; species Lagenorhynchus albirostris. Next base: position 92,952,955 of record NC_083098.1, read on the forward strand.
AGATGGAAATGAAGCCTCAGGACTGTGTTTTCCTCTCTTGGTCCCCATTGCTGTTATCCTGTCTCATCCATACAAGGAACTTGGTAGTTATTTGTTGAATGCATTGAAGAGAGAAAAGATTAGATATGGAATATGTGCAGGCAATGCAGCAGCTACTGAGATTAAGGGCAAATTTCTCTGCGGACTCTTTATCAGGTACCTTCAGCTGGAGGCAAATGCACCCTGGGGTACTTCAAGGAACAAGGTGTAAATTGTCTGTGAAAATGTCATTAACTCTTTGAGGCAGTGAGAATGCCATTGAAGAAGTAATACTGAAGTTCCAGAGCACACATTTTTAATCAGTAAAAGCTTACAATAGACATGGGAAAACTTTTGAAAACTGTACTTACGAGTTGATTTTGTGGAGGAAAGTAAAACCCTTATGTATATTTGAAGTCTGCAAGACAATGCAATTTCTGATTTTTTTCACTCTTATCTTTCTTACATGTGAATCCTCTGAAAACCAAAAATTCTAAGTCTGCACAGCTTACTGTCTTCATTAATTTGACTTTACTATTCATTCTCTTCATCCTCATGACTTTAATACTCTGGGAGAACAGAACTTTGCCCAGGAAAATAAAAATGGCAAATAATTTAATTATTTATCTTAGGAACTACGTAAAGACCCATAAACTCTCAGTAGAAAGTATCAAATGATAGTTTACAGCCCAACACTCTGACCCCTCTTTCCTCAAATTCCTTACCCCATTGTATCCACCAATCCTACACTATTACATTATGACCCTATGGAATCCTAACCAAGCCCCGGCTTAAAGCGTTATCTTAAAGCAGACTTCAAAATATCATAAATATCCTGAACTTTCCCTCACTAAAAATTTATGGAGGTGGTTATTTCCTTTGCTATAGTAAGTGATAACTCATCAAGTTGCTTTCGTGATATGTTTGGGGAACCCACATTCAACACTATTCAGATTAGCACATTTACTTCCATTTTTACTAATCAGCACATTTAAAAGTCCATTGTTACATTTTATTTTTGAGGGCCAAAAAACCCCATAAATAGTGAAGATTATTTTTACTAACTTTCAGTTATCAATTTGACAATTATTAATTTGTTTACTTTTGAAATATATTTTTAATTTCACAATAAATATATATATGCTAACCAGAATGGTATAGCCATTTTCCTTGAATAATTGACAAATGCTTTGCCACTTTATTACAGTTCCAACAGAGATTTTATTGTCAACATATTATCACTAAAAATCCTTTGAAAATATTGTTTATGGTATTTTTTAAAAAGATAATACGTTTTAAATCATATTCATGTAGACTGAGAATTAGGAAAGTGAATTTCATAATATTGGTTCTGTGGCATGGCCATTAGAGCACTGTTCTATGAAACTTTTAATTTTCACTAACTTTGCAGAGTATTCTGTATAATAATTCAACACATGAGTTAAATTTTTGTTTTACAAAATAAAACCAAACGACTATCAGTCAATAAATGTCAACCGTGAAAGAAGTGAATGAAGCAGCATGTAAGTGTCCAAAGCACTTGCAACAGCAAAATAAGTGCCACTGTCCCTGTCTCCCAGGAACCTGTGATACAATCCATACATCATGATGTCACTGTCAAGCTCAGTGTCATGCTCATGCCTTTAACTTAAGAAAAGCACAGACCAGAGATCTAGGATCTTGGAGCTTATTCCTGTTCTGTCTTTAACTTCCTCTGCAGCTTTGTTGAAGTAAACTCACTTTTCAGCTTTTCTGTGTGAAATGAGAGGGTGGGAATAGATCCTTGGTTTTCCCATTGTTTTTCACAGAGACACTTCAAGAGCACTTTGGTGGGAGGGGTAATGGGTTCAGTAAGAGGAGTCCTCCACTCCCCACTGCTTCAAACACAGCAGCTCTGCTTTTCCCTGTATTTATTTTGGACTTCCAAGCTAGCTTTCATTTGAAAAAACAAATCAGTGCATTAAGTAAAAACAAACAAAAACAAAACAAAAAAATGTAACTTCATTTTTCTCAAATATATAGTTTGAAATGTGGAAAACAATAAACTTCCTGTTCTGTAGCTAAAATATGTCTCCATAATATAATAATGATGATGTGATTTGTTTAGTCCTTATAATATTCCAAGCAATTAAATATATAATCTGATTTCTTTTGACAAGAACACTGAAAGGAGGGTATTAAATATCATGCTTCTTTTCAGAAAAGAAAATTGGATATCAGAGAGCTTGATTTCCAATTCTCCAATTCCCTAACACTTTTGAGAGCTTACTCGTGCCAGGGCTTTACTAGTTGTTTTTAGGTTCCAAACTCACAATACCTTAGGTAGCTACACACATAGCAAATCCCCAGAACTGGAGTTGGAGTCCAGAGTGGCGGAAGATGCTTCTTCAATGTGAATAATGATAATAAAACTGCTGCCACTGAGGAATGATATAGCTTACCTTGACTTGGAGCTACACCCTTGCATAATACTGAATATCAAAAATTTCATTTCATTTCATAATGCAATGAGACATACTGTCCAATATTCTTATCTTAAGGATGAGAAAACTGAAGTTTAAGCAAGTAAAGTGGTTTGCCTCTGTCTAATATCACAAGACTAGTAAGGAAAAGAGCTGATATCAATCCTAAGCTGTCTGAGACCAGAGCCTTCATTTAACCCATACAACATTCTGCCTAATTTATTGTCACACTGATTTCCAATTTAAAAGTGATTAATTTATTTAAAAGTGGTTAAAATTATAACAGAGCCTGAGGACTGGCACTCCCAACTTTAAGACAGTGTAAAGCTACCATAATTAAGACAGTGGGATATTAGTGAAAGAATACACAAGTAGACCAATGCAACAGAATAGAGAGTCCAGAAAGAGACCCATGTAAATACAGTTCACTGATTTTTGACAAAGGAACGAGGGAATACAATGGAGCAAAGTAATCTTTTCGACAAATGGTGCTGGAACAACCAGACATACACACACACACACAAATGAATCTAGACACAGCCATTGAATTCTTCACAAAAATTAACTCAAAATGGATTACAGACCTAAATTTAAAATGCAAAACCATAAAACTACTAGAAGATGACATAAAAGAAAGTCTTGATTTCCTTGGGTTTAGAGGTATCTTTATATATACAACACCAAACAATATCCATGAAAGAAAGAATTAATAAGCTAGACTTTATTAAAATAAAACAAACAAATACACACAAATATTGTTCTGTGAAAGACACTTAAAGCATGAAAAGGCAGGCAACAAACTGTTGAGAAAATTTTGCAAAATAATGTCAAATGAAGGATCATTATCTAAAATATACGAAGAACTCTTAAAAATTAACAATAAAAACAAACCAATTGATTAAAAAATGGGCCAAAGACTTTAACAGACACCTCAATAAAAAGATACAGGCAATAAATAAGTATATGATAAAATGCTCCACACCATATATCACGAGGGAAATGCAAATTAAAACAACAATGCATAATATATTACATATCTTTATATAATTTATATAAATATAGGCTATGTGCCTCTGAACCCACAGAGCTAGAAGTTTTGTATAATTATTGCTCAAGTGTGTTAACTAAATAACTTGGATATATTCAAAGAGTTTCTCACTGAGATCCATACCAACAGAGATTAAATATTTTTTTTTCTTACCATACAGCTGTTTAGTTGAACTGAGATATAGAAAATTATTGTAAAATTTTAATTAAGCAAAGTAATGTAAAGTTTTAGAATGAAAACAACAACAGCAATGAGATTTCACTACTCACCAATTAGAATGGCCAAAATCCAGGACACTGACAACACCATGCTGGCAAGGATATGGAGCAAAAAGAACTCTCATTCATTGGTAGAGGAAATGCAAAATAGTACAGCCATTTTGGGAGACATTTTGGCAATTTCTTATAAAACTAAACATTCTCTTACCAGAGGATCCAGAAATTGTGCTTCTAGGTATTTCCCCAAAGAAGCTGAAAATTTATGACCACACAAAACCCTGCATATAGATGTTTGTAGCAGCCTTATTCATAATCGCCAAAACTTGGAAGCAACAAAGATGTTCTTCAGTAGGTGAAGGTGTAAAGAAACTGGTACATCCAGACAGTGGACTATTATTCAGAGAGCTAAAGAAATGAGCTACCAAGCCTTGAAAAGATATGGAGAAAACTTTAAGACATAATACTAAGCAAAAGAAGTACATCTGAAAAAGGCAATGTACTGTGTGATTCCAACTATATAACATTCTGGAAAAGGCAAAACTATGGAGACCTTAGAAAGATCAGTAGTTGCCAGGGGTTAGTGGAAAGGGTTAAATAGTTGGAACACAGGGACTTTTCCAATAGTGAACCTACTTTATATGATACTATAGTGGTGAATACATGTCATTACACAGTTGTCCAAGCCCATAGAATGCACAGAACCAAAATTAAAAATATAAACTATGGACATGGAGTGATTTTGTGCCAATATAGTTCATCAGTTGTAACAAATGTACCATTCTGGTGGGGGATATTGGTATTGGGTGAGAGTATGCATTTGTGTAGAGATAAGGGATAGATGAGAAATCTCTGTACCTTCTGCTCATTTTTTTTCTGTGACTGTATAATTGTTCTAAAAAATAAAGTCTATATATTAAAAAGTAAATGCTAAGCATCACTAATCACCAGGGAAATGCAAATCAAAACCACAGTGAGATATCATCTTGTACCTGATAAAATGACTGTCATTAGAAAGACAAGAGTTAACAGGCGTTGGTGAAGATGTGGAGAAAAGTGAACCCTTGTTCACTATACTGTTTTCCATAATGGTCCAGCCATTATGGAAAATATTAAAATATTAAAAATATTAAATAATATTTAATATCAAAATATTAAAAATAGAACTGACAAATGATCCAGCAATTCCACTTCTAGAGATTTATCCTAAGAGTAAAATCACTATCTTGAAGAGATGTTTACACTCTGATGTTGACTGCAGCATTATTCACAGTAGCCAAAATATGGAAAAGAAACAAATATGGAAAAGAAACAAAACAAAACAAATGTCATTGACAGATGAATGGATAAAAAATGAAATATATGTAATGGAATATTACTCAGCCATAAAAAGAAGGAACACTGCCATTTATAACAACACAGGTGGACCTTAAAGGCATTATGCTAAGTGAAATAATTCAGAGAGAGAAGAAAAAGTACCATATGATCTCACTTATATGTGGAATCTAAAAAAAAGGAATTCATAAAAACAGAAAACAGATTGATGGCTGCCAGAGGTAGGAGGGGGGAAAACTGGCAAAGGTGGTCCTGGTTATTTTATAAACTTTCAGTTATAAAATAAATAAATTTTGAGGATGTAATTGTATATAATTTTATTTTCTTGTTTTTTACTAAAGTACTTGTGGTATAGTTAGGGTAGTTGGAAGAAAGGAACTTAAAAGTAAAAGACAGGGAGTCAGTGATAGACACAAGGGCACATCTCAGTAAGACAAGTAAGACAACCTCCACCTTTCAGCTTTAATTTGGTGTCTCTGAGCCTGTGTCTGCCTTAATCAAAGGAGCAAGAAATCCCATCTAGGCCTTGCTTGTTCTCCCTAGTAGTTTCTTACAAGAAAGCAGAGTTTGAAAAGCTCATGACCTGGATCAATAGTCATAAACTCATTGAACACAACCATTCCATTGCACCAGGCTTGAAAACAACACACATCAGACACTGTCAGAATTTTTGTCTCTACTGATTTTCTTGACCAATTTTACATAAGATGATCTTTACCTTGATAACTACTAAGGAGACAAAAATAAAACAAAATTATGACTGTAGCCTAATAAACTATCACTAAGAAGTAGCCTGAACTAAGATGGTTTCCATAAAATCTGTAGTAGGAGGGTATAGTAGGAGTTTCCCATGTAAAATACGTGTCTATATTTTAAGATTTGGCTACACTGTCTACTGGAATGTTAATTTTTCTCAATTCCCTGATCGGAACTGCATTCACCTTTTCTTCCTTATCTGTCATTTAGCTCATTTACTTTTTATCTGTAGCTTGGGTTGTTATTCTATAAACTACAGTTTTTGCTCAGGAAAGTGTGCTTTATAAGATACAATGAGTTTGAAGACCCAAAATTACTAGAATAATTAATTGAATGAGAAGCATTAAAAAACTCAAATTGCAGTTTGCACAAAAAAATATGTTTTGTTCCTGATTACTTTTCTGCATGTATCAAACCACATCTGCTTAGAAATCTATTCATAAAAGCATGATGCATTTTGTTTTTATTCTCTCAAATTGGGAGCCAAAATGAAAACTTGCAGAAAATGTAAAACATGAATTGTTGAAAAAATCAAGTTAGCAAAACTCTACATTACAACAAATACGTACATGTTCTCTATATGAGCAACATGTGGTTTGGACAGATGTTAGTATTAATAACAACAAGAGATTTGCATATTTTATAAACAAGTTTCATATGTACCATAATACCTAACACTCCATACATAAATTTCCACAGATGCATCCCTCTTGTTTAAAATATGTGTAAAACTTTCTAATATGTACCCAAAACACTCCAGCAATAATGCTTATTATAGCAAAACACATGTATACCTATTCACAAGACCTAAAATGCAGAATTTATACGTATATATAAATATATACTGATTTAATATCAGTGGCAAATGAAATTCCACCACAGGATCCAAAAGGTAACACTTTCAAAATTACAGTTAAATAATATCTTTAAAATTAAGATATTGAAAACAATAGTGGCATGCTTTTATATTAAAAAAGAGCTGTAGTGATTAAAAACTCTTCTTTCTATCTGGTGTTGTGCTGGGGAGGCATGGATGCAGATACTCAGTTATTCTTCCTTTTGTTTAGTTTTGGCCAGCAGCCAGTTAAGGCTGTAACTCCAGCCTGTGGAAATTGGTTGAGCAAATGGAGACAATGAACCAGGTGCAGAGGATGAAGATTTGGGAGGCTGAAATTATCGAGTTAGTGAGGTGTGATTCTATTGTTTCAGCATGGGCTTCCACTCCTACTGTGGGAGATGGTGTGCACATCAATCAAAATACTCTTCCAGTATATAGCCATGTTGGTTTGTATCTCAAATGCCTTTCTATGAATTAGGTTTACGTGTAAGAAGAGCTATTTAAAGAAGTTTTGTGTTATTTTGGATTATATTTGTTTTTCTTTTCTCTTACCAAACCTGCTTGCCCACTGCTGGATGGACTGGCTAAAATATTTTGGGGGCTTCTAATAAGAGGAAGATCAGGAAAACAGATGCATACATTTAATCTCAGGGTCACTTAAAAAAGTTCTGTCAGTGGAGTCTTATACTTTGACTACATCATTAGCTACTCTTGTTGTGCATGATTTAAAAATCATCTCAAGATGATCTGATTGATTGTGGATGACATGTATTTTGTTTCTAAATTTGTAGCATGCCTCAAAAATGGTAGAGTATATGACCCTGACAAGAAAACTGTTGGCATTAACGTGATCTCAATATTCTGCAGAAACAGAGGATGTTATCTTTGGTTTATGATCTTCTTTTCTCAGTTTCTCAGATTGTATAAAATTTCTGACACTGATCAAGCAACTTCACATGTGTTATGTTTCCCTGGGAAATGGTGTGGCTTGGCATTCTTCCTTCCTTATGTGTAACACTAAGGCATACCTCTACGCAGTTTACAAGGAAAATCTTACATTTTTCTATATAAACCAATGAAAGAAAAGCAAAAGGGCAAGTGACCTTGACATTCTTAATAAATTCAAGAAAAAATTATTCTGCAGGGGTATATTGATGTTATTAAATCATTGTTAAAGAACTTATAGCAATTATCAAATCTGACACATTCTATGAAAACTTCCATTTTGAAAACTTCCTCAAAACTGCTATCATTTAAAGCAGGCTGAAATAGTTAAGCAATCCAGTGTGTGTCCTTACTGAAACAACAACTTATTCTATCTTGTTTAAGTTGAACATCAATTAAGTGTAGGGAATAGCTCACAGAATCTCAATGAAGCCTAGAGAATCAAGCTTAGAAAAGTCCACGAGACCAGAAAAAAATATTATATTACACTTCTATTTAGATGCAATATCTCTGTCTTTCGACAAGGTAATGCAAATCTTGAGTACAAGATTTCATCACTTAAGATCTTTGCCAGTGATGACTCTTATAATACAAATAATTGCCTGTCACACTCTGCAGCTTTCATCAGAATGGACAAGGAATGTTCTCATATTTCTCAGTATTAAATCATTATTTGTAATGAGTGATCCCATCTGCCAGAGATAAAGTTGCCTATGTATATTGTATATTTCAAATGCAAGGGTTTCCAGGAAATTGAGACTTGGTTGTGACCACAATCTTGCCAAAATACCTGGTGTGTATATTAAACTTCCCTAAAATACCACCAACTTACTTAATTCAACATTTCAACAAACCACTTTGTAACTTGTGAGACTGGGGATTTTAGTATTCTAACTAAAAACTTGAACTGGAATAGATTGTGAATCTGTGAATATACACATCTTATATCTAAATTTTAAAATTTAATAAAATTAAGGGGGAAAGAGAAGAGGAAAAATGTAGACAGCATCCTGCAATGCTAAATATGGTAAGCAGGAACTCCTCTGTTTTTCTCAAAGCCCAATGACTGATGTATTCTGTAGTCCCAAAATATATATACATTAAGCCCTCAAAATCTTGTGAAGTCCAGGATGTTACATGAAAATCAAGATCTGTACCTGCATTATTTCTCTATCCTGCCAACTTTCTCCCCTCTGCACTTCTGGGATTTATTACCAATCTTCAAGCAGCAGACTCCTGAACTCCAGCTCTAGAGTCAATTCAAGCCTTCCTCTTTCCCTTTTCCAACCCCACAAAATAAGGATCCTGTAAAGCCCCGACTAAACAATATATTACTAATATCCTTTGGAAAAGAGCATGCTGAATTCCTGAAACTATGGTGGGGGTGGAGTGAACAGGAAATTTAACTTTTCATTCTTTTGAGATTCCTGTATTGAGAAATCTGAAAAGAAATTAATATCTCAAAAGGGTATGCGATCAAAAGCATATGATCCGGGCTTCCCTGGTGGTGCAGCAGTTAAGAATCCGCCTGCCAATGCAGGGGACATGGGTTCAAGCCCTGGTCCAGGAAGATCCCACATGCTGCGGAGCAACTAAGCCTGTGAGCCACAGCTACTGAGCCCACGTGCCACAACTACTAAAGTCCACGCGCCTGGAGCCCATGCTCTGCAACAAGAGAAGCCACCACAATGAGAAGCCCGCACATCACAATGAAGAGTAGCCCCCACTCACCACAACTCAAGAAAGCCTGTGCATGGCAATGAAGACCCAACGCAGCCAAAAATAAGTAAATTAAATAAATTTTTTTAAAAAAGCATATAATCCACCAGTGTCTAGTATTATTAATAATATTTTACTTTTCAATAAAATATTAATTATTGACTATATTCCTGGCATATTAATTTAGGTTATTAAAATTATGACATACTTCTTGATTTTTATTGCTGTCCTGCAAATATTTCCTTCTTATTTATTCCTTCAAAATCAAAGAGTGACCTCCTGCAACATAAGATCGACTTTATATAGAGTATAACCTTTATTAGTACAGTCAAGATATTAAGAGATAGTAGAGGAAATATTTGTAATCATTTGTTTTCTCAGAATGCAACTTCTCATCATAGAAAACAGGAATAATAATAATGTTTTCACTGAAGTTTGGTACTAGAGCTAAGAATATTTCTCATCTCTCCAGTGTTATTGAGATAATAAAATATATTCTACAATGGTGTCAAATAACTGAATACTGTAATTGTGTTTAAACAATATTAGATTGGAAGTCAGTTGCCTTTAAAATATAAAATTATTTTCCTGAAAATCTTTTCTGTTTTTTTTAACTAAAACATTTCCAGTGGCAAAGTGTCAATTTTATCATGAACAACATGACATTGTACATCATTAAAATATATTCTTAAATTAACTTTTATTATCATGTAATTTTATTTTTATAAGTTCAATAAAGGTAGAAAAATATAGTTAGAGTATTAGAAGTACATTGACAATGTTTTACAATTGTCATATTTATGATAGCAACCTATAGAACCTGCTCATCATCTGAACACTATAAAAATCCACAGGAGAAACTTCACCTTAATAAAAATCCCATTGATTAATACCTGGAAAGTAACATTTCTTTCAACAGAATCAAGAGAAAAATAAAAAAAAAAATGTTTGCATTCTCCTTAGTAAAATGCATACACACACACACACACACACACACACACACTGCAATAGCAACAGCAATATTAAATATCAATAATTCAAGGGTAAAGGACAAAGTTGAGATGCTATGACAGTCTTTTGGCTGGATTAATTTTTTCCCTATCACCAGTACTGTGTTCAACAGAATAATTTTCAGTACAAAAATAAATAGATTTGGATTTACAGAAAAGGGGACAAATTTATCCAAGGGCGTATTTCAGCTTGATATCATCTTTATATTCAAGAGCATCGTTTGGAAACTCTAGAATCTATTACATTTTTATTTTGTCACATTGTTTAAATACACTGCAGTGTCTTAAATCCTAGAGAAAAATAAAATCCCCAGATGTAAGAGACTATTAAGTATATGAGGAAAAAATCTCAATAACAGCATACCTGGGAAAAGCTTATAGTTCCAGATTCCGTAATTGAATTGTCAGTTTGCTAGAATGTCCTCATTTGATTAAAACTGGAACTACTGACCAAATTGTGTATACATTTCATAGAGACAAGCTATGATAAATGAAAGTTTCAACAACTAGACTACATTGGAAAACAAACAAAAGGAAAATGTTTTTCTCTCTTTGTTAACTAAGAGGTAGGTAGATCATTGTCTTTTCACCAAACTGTATTTTAAGGTAAATGTCATTGCATTATATCCAAACTGGGCTAGATTCAGTGTAGCGATGAGGGAGTGTTTGTTACTGAAACCTGAATGAGGCATCTATAAAGTTGCATACACCAGTACAGTGTAGAAAAATTCCCAAACTGACCATGATAATAGGCAGGCTTCAGTTGCATTCTGGAACTTCAAGTCTAATATTAGCCAGAATAGGAAGAGCTATACAGAGCAGCAATTACGATGTACATTTAAGAAATCCTGGAGATAATGAATTGCATGAAGAAAACAATGGGCTTGTGTGTGTGAGCAAATTGGTGGTGGCCAATGTGGGAAAGATTGGGATAGGGGTTTTTCTCTCTCTGCATCAGTCTGGGTAGACACTGGGCTTAAATATAACCTGGGTAAGAAATTTCAGACTAGTCCAGAGTAGGCTTCTTTTATTATATGGCCATAGTCTATCCAGCAGTGGATAATGCGACTGGAAACTTAAGGGTGGGAACTTAATGGTTTGGAATATAATAAAAAACAGAGTTGAGTATGTAACAAATGACCTGTGGCCTTTACCCACAAGGGCAGCTACTACTGTGTTTGTGTCATAGGGAGGGAAAAGCGTAGTCCCAAATGAGTTCCGTGCTAAGTTTCACATACTCTTAATGTAAAACAACAAACAAATTTGTAACAGATAATACGGTAATGGAGCAAATAGAACTAAATCTTAAAATAAATATACTAAATTGGTAAAGTAGGTAAAGGGAATATATTGCAAATGTTAAAAAAAAAGAGATGATTATGAAAAAGAACAAACTGGTGACATTGGTTTTGAAAGAATGTAAAGATGTACTTTACATTTAAAAGTATATAAAGATCTCGGAAGAATAAAGGCAACCAAAGGGTTAAAGGAATGATTGCCTCTTTAAAGGAATGAAGCAGAATGAGTTTTAAATCAAATGAGGCTCTCAAGCATTGATTTGCATTTATTTCTGTTTTGAGAGCCTAACACTAAAGAATCTCAAAAAGAATATACGCACTAACATTCTTTCCTGGTAGTAATATATATGTTTAAACTATTTTATAAAACAAAAAATGGGTGGAATTAAAGTTTGTTGTTTTATCTATATGTTGTCTTATCAGTTATTTTGAATGGCATAGAAGTTTTACCTCTTCACCAGTGTGCAGTTACCAGAGAAAATATCCAAAGATCACCTTTGCTTCCAGTTTGCTTTCAAACTGGAGAACATTGTACAACATGTGCAGTTAAGGTGATATTCCAGGTTCTTTCTTAATTGAACCTGTCCCTCATCTATTAAGCTGTTAATCTATGAACTGACTTAGAAATAGAACTAGTTAAAGGATTGTCACTTTCCATTGCAGAGGCTACCACCAGATATCTACTTGCTAGATCTCAATTTTAAAAATTTATTTGATACCACATTTGATCAATTTTGTGCAAGTTGATCAATACTCTGGCTATCTTCCTATCTTGCCTCAAGGATACTAAACTCTATTAGCCATCACTATACATCCTTGTGGAACAAAGCACCATAATATTCATTCAGGTCCTGCCTCTAATTCACAAGTGATGTTATTGGGCTTCTGCCAGTCCAGAATCCCTGAGTGCCCAATCCCATGTACTCATAACCTACCAATAACTCTAGTCTACATGGGCAATGCCTCCAGCTTCTCAAAGATGTCAATAAGCACCACCCTTTTCCTTCATCCCCCAAGACTAGCATATTTCTTTTTCCTGTATGAAAATCATGTCCCCTAGCCTTTCCTGTACATAGCTGCATTAGAGGAAATATATTCTCATAGTGGGTTTTCAAAATATACAAAATAATCCCATTCTAAAATCTTTGCTTAATCTGGGTGTCCATGCTAAGGAAGTTTTGGCATCTCTGCCTCATTTACCATAGCTCTCTTTATATCAAACTTTGAAAAACCATCCCAGAAAAATATTACTACTGTCTACAGGTATCCTTGAAAATTTTTATATCTGGAGAAGTGATTTAGTGCCCCCATGTTGATCTCTGGTGGCCTCGGCCTGGAGCGACTTGAAGCAGGATTTCGGTTCCCAGCCAGAGATTGAGGTCGGGCTGTGGCAGTGAGAGCACTGAATCCTAACCACTAGACCACCGGGGACCAGTGGCCAGTGACAAGGCCCTGGTCCATTGGCTTTGAAGAAATGAATTTCCACTTAGAGATGGAAAGTAGTGAAGCAGGTAAAGTGTTTATTAGGAGGAAAAAGAGTATGTATGGGTAGACACATGGGTGGGCTCAGAGAGAGAGTCGCACCCTTGTGGTAGTTTGAATCACTTTTATGGGGCATTTCTTCTGGGTGTCCTTTGGCCAATCATCTTGTTTTGCCTGAATCAGTATTTGGTATATCTCAGAGTCTTCCCAGAGTCATCTCTTAGCCAAGAGAGATTCTAGTGAAGAGGCCTATGGGTAGGTTGACAGCACTTACTACGAGGTGACACACCCTCCCTTTTGACCTTCGAGGAGTCTTTCTGCACATGCATTGTTGAGAAGGTCTCCTTGACTTCGAGAATGAGAAATATGTGCTCTCTATCTTTTATCTGGGCAGGTCTCAGCTCTTCTTTCTACAGCTATTTTGGAGTATCTGTCCACAGGGGAGAAACTCCAGCTCTTCACCCTGGGACCCATCTACCTCCTGACTCAATGTCATTATGTTTTGTTAACCATTCTTATATCTTCTCTATTCTCATGATAACCCAACAATGTCACTAGCTACTCCAAGTGTAGTTACCTACCTACCTAGTAGATAGCTGTTAGTCCTTGCTAATACCTACATATTAGCCCACTACATTAGCTAACTCATGTAATTCTTTCAGTACATAGGTTATTTCTTGTCAGAGCAAGGGCTATACTTTATAAAGACTACTACAAAATATGTTTAAAGAGGGACAAAAAAAAGTATATTTTGCAAGCATGAAAACATGACCAAACATGCCCTTCTCCTCATAGCTCTTTCTCCAATAATAATCCCAGCCCTGCACTATTTCTCGAGCATTCAAGATAAAAAAACAAAAACAAAAGCAAAAATACTTAATCTTCAAATTGTCTCTGACTTCTTATAGTATTCAATCCAGAACAGCCTATGCTTCTTTGAACCTCCCACAAAATCTCCTAATAGGTATCCAAAATTCTATAGTAATATGGTATTAATCAGTGTTCTCCAGAGAAATTGAAGCAATGAGATAGATAGATTAGATAAAGATATAGATACATATATACCAGGAGATTTGTTATAGCATTTGGCTCACATAATTATGTATCCTGAGAAGTCCCACAGTCTGCTGTCTGCAGACCAGAGAACCAGGAAAGCCAGTGGTGGAATTCAGTTCAAGTCCACATGCCTGAGAATAGGGGGATTGATGATGTAAATACCATCTGGGTCAGAGGATCTGGGAACCAAAAGCACCAATGTCTGAGTGCAGGAGGACATGGATATCCCAGTTCAAATAAAGAGAGTACATTCACCCTTCCTCCACCTTTCTGTTCTATTAAGGCTCTCAATTGATTGCATGATGCCCATGCTCACTGGGGAGAGTGATCTTTCCTCAGCATACCAATTCAAAAGCTAAGCTGCCCTCACAAACAGCCCTACAAATGATGTTTTACCAACTATCTGGGCATCTCTTAACCTAGTCAATCTGATATACAGAATTAAACATTATACCCTCCTAACAACTCTTATTGGTAAGGTACCACATATTTCATTGTTTCCTGTCTCCTTTGCTACCAGAGCTTAATAAACCTAACTTTGACCATAAATGTGCTTCCTACAGTCTTTGCCTGGTGAGCACCAACTGAAGAAAAGTCACACTTCTGAATTACATATGATTGGATACCAAGTTGGTTCCCATGAGAACCTCAAAAATACAGCTCCAGGGCAGGAAGCATCAAGAACATAAGGTAAGGTGCTATCACATGTTTTTGTATGAAGCTTCCCAGAGCCCATTCTAGCATTTACCAGAGATGGGGGTCAGATGGATTTGCTGTAAGGTATATGCTGTCTCAGATATAATAAGTATCTGGACAAAACAGGGAAATTCTTTATTTGTAGTACAATGTGAAACGAGCTTTTTAAGCCTATTGGCATTTACATTTGTAAATCACACTATAGAAAGCAATATCAAGATAATAATATAATTCTAATGATCATTGTATATGGTGTATGATCAAACTATACACCAAGAAAACTATATCAAATGATGCGGATTAGTTAAAAGGATTGCACAGTGAACATTTCAAAATTATGACTATGAAATTGTAAATATCTCATGAACAGGTTAAATACACACCCATTTTCAAATTAGACATGTGCTTGTAAGTTTGGGTAAATATACATCTGGAACAGACTAATTTCTTCTCTGAAATCATCTCTACATACTGGAAAAAAACGGAATTTGAACTGTAAAAAATGATCTATAATTCACTACAATAGCCAGTAGTTGAGCACTGAAGTAACCATTTAGGGCTTTATAGATGATAGTAAATAACTGGAATTGCTCTCCAACGAGATTGTTGCTAAAATAAACTGTTAAGATTTGTGTAGTCCTGTTGTCCTGTGAGCTCAAGATACTTCACATTTTCCTTCCATATGTTTCCCTTGAGATTTGTGCTGATATTTAAACAAAATAGCTGTCCAGAGATATTTTTCATTTCTGGAAAAGCAACAACAACAACTACAATGCTTTTTCATCCAGGCTTCTTATGCCTAGGTGGCCATTTACAGAAGTCTCCTCCTATGACAATATGAGAAGAATTGTTTCCTTTTCTTATTTCAATAAATATGTTTTCCACTTTAATTTTAGTTTTTATCTTCTATAAAACGTTGGAAGACCAGGCATAGCATTTTAAGTGTGCACTGTTATTTATTACTATAATATACTTTTATTAATCCAGAAAAAAACATATTTTCTTCAGTTTAAACCATAAACTTGAAATTAAAATCAGATGTAAAAATCTCTGATTTAAATCAGATGTTTTACTGTCTTTATTCATTCATTCATGTATTCCTTTATTCACTCAGTAAATATTTATTGAATATGTCTGTACCAGGCACCATGTCAGGTACTTGAAAACAGTCATAAACATGATACACTCAACCCCTGTTCTCATGAGGTTTATAATTTAATACCATTATGCTTAAGAATCTCACAGTAAATATGAAAAAGGCTTTCAGTATTGGGGATGACCTTTAGAAGATATTGAAAAGCAATTTCAATATTGTCTGTGAGCATATAAGTATTTTCTTACGCAGATTTGGAGAGGAAGGCTTTCTCATCAAGCAAAGCAGTTATTCTCCTTAGATGATGACAGTAATTTGGTAACAGATATTCCAAAACGATGTTTCCCTACCATTAGCACTTTGGTTTTTCACTTGGCAAACACTGAAAAGCAATGAGTACATACAGTTGAAAGGCAACTGAAAATAACATGGGTGTTTCTGTTTTTTACAAATCTTAGCCACTTAATAGTTCATCAAGCTCAGAACATCTTTATTTTAGCATTAGCATCACTGTCTGCTGTGAGGAAACTCTGCAAGCTGTACTTGGTGGAAGATGCAAAATCAGCTGACAGAAAAAAACCACCCTCAATATGGTTAATTCCAAGAGCTACAAATGAGAGGCCACTTTTCCCTTTCTTACATTTATGCAAATCCTGATTTGTTAATAAGTACAGACAATAAATAAGGCATTTTCTCATGTATAACTATTTTGAAGTAAAAATTTCCAGCCATCGATTAGTAAACTGTTCTGTGAAAGAAGACTGTAGTTTAAAAGAAGCAAAGGGAAAAATACATGAAATGTGGAAGCCTATTCACAGGGAAAATTAATTATGAGATTATTTACAGAGTGAAAGGTAAGTAAACTACCTTAAATCTATCAATAAATCAAGTTCCGAATTTGGATGGTTTAAAACCATACTCTTCATGTCTTGTTTGGATCATATTAAATTTTTTGTGAAAATTTACTTCCTGTTGTTTTTAAACATAAGTGAAATAACAAACCTAAAAACTCTTTTTTTTTTTTTTACTATATTTATCTGAAAATTAATGCTTTGGAGATGATAACTCACTCAATAACTATTTTTCAACTAGTTGTCTGTATGGATATATTCTGTGTATATGCAGACATCATTAAAGTAATTTTGCAGTGATAATTTTATTACAAATGTGATAATGATATATACAGAAAAATGAAAGCACATGAGATCTCAAATTTATGTTATAGTATTTCACTTATCAATCTTTTCCTCCATTCTTTAATAATTGCCAAATAGCCTTATATTTTCTTTTGAAAATACTGAGTAGTAATACATATTTAACACTATCAAAGGCATGTATGTATTATCAGTTATTGCCAGGAATAATGAGTGTTGGAAAGTTTTGACTGCAAAGCAGCATGAGAACAACTTTTGAGTGGTGGTACTGTTCTATATCCTGACTGTGGTGGCGATTATATGATTCCATGCATTTCTCTAAACTCTCAACACTGTACACCCCAGAAAAGCAAGTTTTGCTATATGTAAAATTTTTTTAAATGATTAAAATAGATTTAAATGGGTCTATTCTGTAGGCTTTTCATGTACTATGCAAGGATTTTCACATGATAAAATTCCATTTTCCACAGTCTACTATTTACATTTTATCAAGTTTATATTTTTCGTTATCGTAAATTAATGAACATATAATCTTTACAAAAATTGTTTGAAGAGTTTTATTTCAAATTATGCTTAACTTGTAAATTTTTTAAAATTAAGATTTTAACATATTTTTATTACTGAAGTTTTCTGAGAAAAGTGGTAACATTTTTGAAGCAATCTTCAATAGAAGAATTAAGTTGATTTTCATATTTCTGGTAACTTAATCAGTCTTCTGTTTGTTAGTACAGAAGTACAATTCTGTAAATTAGAACAGAACTTTCCAGTATTTTGTATAGCATATTACTTACACCCACTAATTTAGGTAAGAAAAAAAACTCCATAATGGTTTCCTCATTTTAATAGCATTGTAAGTCATATTCCAAGTTTTAACTTTCATATTTTTATTGGAACTTTATTCAACATTATTCATTGTGTGATTTGCCAGTCATCTGCTTGATCATAAGGAGATTGAAAGATGAGTAAGAGATTGTCTTTGCTGTTAAACTATTTAGAGGTAGAGGAGGAGATTATGGGAAACGTAAAATAGGACTGAAAGGGCTTCCCTGATGGCACAGTGGTTGAGAGTCCACCTGCCGATGCAGGGAACACGGGTTTGTGCCCCGGTCTGGGAAGATCCCACATGCCACAGGGGAATTCCCTGGTGGCCCAGTGGTTAAGACTCCAAGCTCTCGCTGTCAAGGCCCGGGTTCAATCCCTGGTCAGGGGGCTAAACTCCCACAAGCTGCGTGGCCAAAAAAAAAATAAAGCCCACTATCATTACATTATTAATTATGTTAAATATAATATTAAATTAAATGTGAAACTAAAAGCTATCATATATGTGTGAAATTAAATTTGCCACTACACTTATTCAAGGGAACTTTTTCTTCCTCCCCCAGCCCTTAAGAATAAAGAGACTTTCCTCAGGAATGGAAAGACGGTTGGCTGGTTTATCCCTCCTACTTTCACTGTTTCCAGAGTACAGCACTCTGAGACCCTGCCCTGTGAAGAAAGTCTCTAATATATTCCAAATATATGTTGATATATTTGGAAGAGCACTAATATTTAATTTCTCACCCCATTTCCCCCCAAAAGCAGTCAAACTGAAATCTTTATTTTCTTTTGTGATGAGCAACTTTGAGTCCTATTTAAGAAATCTTCATCTACTCCATGGTCACAAAGATTTCCTCCTACATTTTCTTAATGAAGCTTTGGAATTGAAAAGCTTTTATTTTCTCAGTTAGCTTTATGATTTAAAATTTATTGCAAGTTTCTTGGCATAAAGATACAAGTTTTTGTTGTTGCTGTTTGTTTTTATATAGAAATCTAATTGATCTGGCACAATTTATTTCTAAAAAGAAACAAAATGAAACTAAGATACCCTAAATATTCTTTCCTTATGGAATTGCTATGATGAGTATTTTGTATATCAAGTTTGCACGTGTATCTTCTATTTATTCACTATTATGTTTCAGTAGTATATATGCCTATCACTGTTTCTATAACACTGTCACAATATCACTTGTAGTAAATTTTGAAAATATTGATGCAATATTCCTAAATTTGTTCTTTTCTTCCAGAGTCTCTTGATTAATCTAGGATCTTAACATTTTTATATGAACTTCAGGGATATATTTTTAATTTCTACAAAAATACCATCGAGATTATTTTAGGATTATATTAAATATATAAAACAATATTCAGGGAACTGACATCTCAAGAATATTTAGTCTTTTTGTTCATAAACATGGTATAGCTCTCCATTTATCTAGGTAATCTTTAATTCTTCTATCTGTATTTTCAATGTAGAGTTATTATATATTTTACTTAGATTTCATTTTTAGTTATGTATTATTTGGGATGCTAGTATAAGTGGTATTTTATAAACCCCATTTCTAGTTTTAACTTGTTGCATATATTTATAGGTTCAATTGATATTTATATATTGACCTCTAGCCAGTGACCTTGCTAAATACACTTATTAATTCTAGTTTTATACATACACAAATATGTAATCTGTGGATAAAGATTATTTTACTTCTTTCACTGAATCTTTTCATTGGAGTTGGGGGAGTGGTCCTATCTTATCATACTGCCTAGGACCAACCATTAGTACAATGCTTATTACCAATGGTAAGAGTAGACATTCTTGCCATGTTTCCAAATTCCAATATTCTTTTAATTTAGTGAATTACACTGATTTGTTTTCTAATGTTAAACTAACCTTACCTTCCTGAAGTAAGCCCACTGTGGTCATGATATACTAACATTTTTATTGCAATGCTATCTTCTTCCTAATACGTTGCTTAGCCTTAGTGTATATGTTTATGAGAATGCCTATCGTATCTTTGTGCTCATAACTTTTTTTGAAAGTTTCAAAGGCCTGAGATAAAGCATACACAAAACTTATATCTTTTTTTTTTTCTTGTTGTATTGGCTAGAACTTGGAGGGGGGAAAAATGAAATCATGAGGGTAATTAATCACCAACTTCACGTGATATGTGAAAGTATTTAGGCCTCTTTGGCAGTATGTTAAGAAACTCTCATCTCTTATAACGAGTGAGCAGAAAAATGTAATACTTCATCATAAAGGTGGCCAAGCTTCCAAAAACGTTTAAATTTTAAACATAAGCAAATCTGATATACCTAGGCTGGGACCCTTTGGGGGAAGGAGTGTGACACTGGGACTGGGAATTGGGACATGTGGATACATACACTGGAATTCATTGAAATTTCACTTACCCATGAACCCTGTGAATTAACTTCTCCCTCTTAAAAATCAGCACTCTCCCCTTCCCTGATAATAGAGAGGCCTCTGACTTGCAAGACAACATGCCTACACTAGGAACTTCACCCAAGTACACACTGGAAACCAAACGAACACAAGGGTCAAGTCATAAGTCAAACTAGCTACTGATATGCTGGGTATATCTGAAAGTCATTGCAGGATCTAGCAAATACTGGCAAAGAGGATTTGGAAGAATATGCATG
This sequence comes from Lagenorhynchus albirostris, assembly GCF_949774975.1. NCBI lineage: Eukaryota > Metazoa > Chordata > Mammalia > Artiodactyla > Delphinidae > Lagenorhynchus > Lagenorhynchus albirostris. The sequence continues at coordinate 92,973,554 of NC_083098.1, forward strand.
GTCCCTGGTTTTGCATGTGCTGAATTAAGTGTGTACTGTGGAACTTAAAGTTGAACAAAAAAGGTTTAGCAATATGGAAAGACTCTTCCTTCTGTAAGATTTAACAGCTTGACAAGGACTCTGGTAGAACTTGTTAACATCTTGTTAAGATGGTTCTTGGAAATTTGGAAAAAGCAATTGGATACATGAGTGAAGTAAAAATGCAAGAAAAATGAAATGTACTGCTTGAGAGAGGTGTCACCATCCATGAAACAGCGATGGTCACCCTCTTGTGACCAGGGCTGTTGGTAGAGAACACTGTTACAAAACTGGGCTCCTAGTAGCAATGGAGATAATAGGATCCTAAAGTAATAAAGGTCAGGTGGTGGCAATGAGCCCAAATTACATAATTTTTGTAGTAAGCAGAAAATTTGGATTTGCAGCCAAGGGACCCTAACCTGTAGAGAGATATGAAGATGGTTAATAGAACATGATGTACCCAGACGCAAGATTAATGGATAGCCAATAAAGACTATCTAAAATGACCATATATCAAGGAGGAATTGTAAGTATGCTGAGAAAAGCTGTCCTAATACAAGTAATAATCTCTTGTCCAGTTCCCAGACTTGATCCAGTTATCAGACCTAGAATCCATTGACTGAAGTATAAGCCTGCTCTAAGAGGATGAACCCTGAATTTCCCACAAATATGTATACCTGAATGATTTACCCAATCCTCAAAGGAATCTATAGCCATTAATTAAGGTAACAAAATGCAGGAGAAAGGACAATGTCAAGATAATTTAAGGACACAGGATCTAAGTTATTGATATCACGGTACTTGATAAATAATTAAATAGTATTAAACATTGTTTCCATAAAGAATTCATGATGTTCTACATACCAAAATATTCAGCATTTTTGTATATTTTAGATAATATCATAAGAATAAAATGTAACAGTTATATATATATTACATACAATGTATATATAACATACAAAGATATACACATATATTTAAGAAGAAAAGATTAACTTTATTTGAAAATTTATGTTATAATCCCTACATATGAGGAATTCGACATTAAATAACTGCAATTTATAAAAGATTTGATAAATCACATATATAATTAAAATGAAATTAGAAAAATAAACATACTTAGGCATAAATATAACAGAAAGTAACAGGGTTTAAGTGAAGAAAATTGTACTTTTTATTGAAAGATATAAAACTTTGTGAAATATAATAAAATAATATCTGAGTTAATGTGAAGACAATTTTATTCTGGAGATAAAGTCATAAAAGTGGTACTTCTTTCTAAATTAATTGTTAATGTATTAAGATTCCAATCATACATTGAGTGATATATGATCTGCTTTTGTAACTAGTAAATTTACAGTTCATATGAAAAAAAAATGGCTGAAAATTACAGAAAATTTACAAAACCATTTACAAAAGAATAGTGATGAGTTCCTTTCCTTCTCCTATATTAAAACATATTTAAAATACTATTTAAGAAAACAAAAATATGCAAAAGATTAAAACAAGATTAAAGGATGCATTTGACAATTAATATTAATAAAGTTGAAAATTTAATGACTAAGTTTCTCAGAAAGTTTCTAATGCCAAAATTTACTTGAGGAGGGTTAGAAAACATTGACAGAAAACTCACTCAGAGATAAACACTTAAAAATTACATTCAGATTATTTTATACCAGCAGGTTTTTTTTGTTTGATAGGTAAGAAATGGTTTTATTTTGAGAAATACACATTCCATAGACGGTGATCTGCTTCAAATATATCAGAAATTTAACAAACATTTATATGCAATATAATCTTTATGTTATTTCTGCTATTGTGGAACAAAAATCAGAAAAAAATCCATCCAAAATATATTGTCTGAACCTTAATTCCAAAAGTCATTAAACAAGTTAATGATAAATACCATATTCAATTATATCAATATTTGAAAAATGTAAAATTGATGAATAAATTTGACACAAATTATCAGAAAACTTTTGCAAAATTTTACATGAGAATTTTAAAATAATTTTTCACATTTTAACATTATGTAGGAGGCAGGAGAGAGCAAGGACAAGCAACCACAGGGAGAAGTGTCCACGGAGTTCTGTGTGCCACCATAGAATGACAGCAGTGGTGGTATCATCATAGTGGGCCTGTCACAGATCTTCATGTTTTCCAGAGACCAAGCACTGTGGGAAGAGCACCTAAATGTTTTTCTGATCCCCACCCCTTGCCTTAAGAAGGATAGAGAACTCAGTGGAGTGAGGGACCATGGGCCTGTAGCCATTGGGATGAGGAGACGGCAGTGTCCATGCGGAACTTGGAGATCTATAGTGACACTGAGGACAAGATTTCACTCCTCAGTGAATGTTTTGTTTTCAGTAAGCTCACAGCCACTTAAACTCATTAAAGTTCCCTCTAGAAAATTGGGTATTTACTATGTTATGAATGCTTGTTTCTTCTCAAGTCCACATGCTGGAATCCTAATGTCCAATGTAATGGTGTTAGGTGGTGATTAAGTCATGAAGATGGAGCCTTCATGAATGGATTAGTTATCTTATAAAAGAGACCACATAGAGCACCCTAACCCTTTCCACCATTTGAGGCCACATCAAGAAGTCTACAACCAGGAAAAGGGCTCTCCCAGAATGCAACCATGCAAACACCCTAACCTCAGACTGCCAGCTTCCAAACCTATAAGAAATACATTTCTGCTGTTTTTAAACCACCAAGTCTGTGGTATTTTGTCATTGTAGCCCAAATGGGCTAGGACAGCATTCAAAGCAAATATTAATTTCAGTGTGTGAAAACAAAGTTTCATGTTGGCACATTTGATTTGTTATTTTTACAATTATATAATTTATAAAGCTAACAAAACTAGAAATAAATAAATCAATACATTGCTTCTTACAGCTTATTTTCTAATTAGTACCCTTTTGTAGTGTTCACAAGGTCCTGTACTGTCTACAGTATAATGTTTATTTATTCATTTATCTTAAATGCTTGTTCAGAAGTCCACTTTTATTTAGCAAAAACCTTGTCACACTTAGTAGGAGGGATTATATCCATTTATCAAAAGTTTCCAAAGCTATGTAAATAAGACAATGCTTTTTTTACAAATAATGTTCATTATCACACACTAGAAAATTAAATACTATTAATGATAATGGAAGACACCACAAACTAATGATAAAACATGCTCCACAAATAAAATTCAATATCATTTGTAAATTGTAGTTTCGGTCACAAAATTTTTTTTTCTATTTCAGAAAATTTTTGGCAAGCTGTTTTATTTACAATGACAACTTTTAAAAGAATAAATTCACTGAGAGTGTATAGGACAGGATTTTCAGTTTTTAAGATGTTGGAAATATATATATATACTTTTTTAAAAACTAAGCTACATATGATAGTGATATGTATTTAGAAGCACATATTTATGTGTGTAGAGAAAGGACTATGTATTGTCAGTTCACTATTACTCTTCCTTTTGATGATCCTGTTAAATTAACAGTACACTTGAATGTTAGAACACACAGAATCTTATCTCTTAGTATAAAAGCTAGCCCTCTCTTTTCAAACCTCACACTCCAGAACTAAGAGGTATGTGCAAATTAATAACATTTATCTATTTTATACTATATTCCAGACACTAATGCTTCTTACATGTTGGTGGGAGAACTTTCTACATACAAAAGCAGTGCTATATTTGACCAGCCAGATATGGCTTAAAATATGTCCATATAGATAAAACCTTTATTTTTTTCACTTGACTCAAAAGTATTTCTATTTCTATTATTTATTTATAAACCATATTCATTTTCACTGAATAAAGAAAACAGTAAACAAAACTGCATACCAATAAAACAGAGTCACTTTGAATATTTTGATTAGTACCTTTCCAGATACAGGCTAAAACAGGTTCAGTACAGAGAATTAGATGTGTATGTTTGTATTCCAAAATGTAATCATTGTATGTATGTATGTATTCATCTATGTGTATTATAGTATGTGCATGTATATCACAAATATCCCAGACTATAATCATAGTATATATTCTGCTTTATTGAATAACTTTTCCTAATGTTATTTAATAATATTTTTTAAATTATTCCATTTCCATACCTACATACTTGCATCATTATAATCATCAGCAGCATCATCATGCAGATTATGAATTTATAGTTATACATAATTCATGAGAAATATCAAATGTTAAATGTATATTTCATTCAACAAAATGTACCTCAAAAACTTTTCTAGCAAATGGCCATACCAGGGAAAAATACAGAAAATATATGTTGGCATGGTCCTCACATATTTGTTTTCAATTATTTTCTTGCAAAATAATATGAGAAGTACCATTATTTGCTCAAAGAAAACATTTAAAGGATCTTTCAATATATTACTAAATTGTACTCAAAAAAGTTTGAGCCAAATTAGAAACCCATTATAACATATGAAAGTAACCTATATTCCTATGTAATTACCATTGTTGAATACTGTCATTTAGAAATATCAATTTGTCAGGCATATCATTAATTTGAATAATTTAATTTGGGTAATTTAAACTAATACTTAGATTTAAAAAATTTAATATACCTGCTGAAATTTGGTATTTCTTCTGGAGGCAATATGGCATAATGGTTAAAATCCTGAGCAATGGTGCCAGACTGCACTGGTTTAAATCTCAGGTCAGCTACCTCCCAGCCATATGACCTGGGCCTAGTTACTTAGTTACCACATGCTTCATTTTCCCTATCTATAGGCAATAGGTTTTTAAAAAATGAGCATTACATATACAATACATATATATATAATTCATATGTATATAATTACATATATAATTTTGAATAATAACTGGAATATAAGAATCATTATATAAATACAATGATTGTAGGCTCAAGTGCATGGCCCATATTCATTTGAGAATTAATCTTTTGATTTGCTGTTATAAGGATTCCTTACGAAAAAATACTATTGACTCTCTTTCAGCCATATACACTCTAACTTCCCTTTATCTCCCCAGTCTTTTACTTGGATGGTCCCAAATACAATGTGTTTTCACTTAAAATGTTATAAATTCAAGGTTTAATTCTCTAAATGAACTTATGTCATATTTCATCAACCTACAGATTTTCATTTTAGTAAACCTGTATGGTTAAAGTGAAGTTTTATTTGTGTTGATGAGTGTTTTTTCTGAATAAATAAAAAACTGGATTGTTTTCACCTGTATCTAGAGGGGTCTGCATTTTCTTGGGAGGTCTAGAAATAAATTCATTGTGGTTAATAAAAACACAGACCTACCTTGCCTGTGTTTTCAGATAGGTGATCAGTCATAAGGAAATGCACAATAGTGGCATTACAGAAGATTCCCAGCTGATAACTTTCATTGTATTGCTTTCGTGTAAATAATGACAATACTTCAGAGGAGACTTGTTACAGTTTCATAATCAATAAAGGGGAAAAAAATCCCCTCTAGCTACTTGTCACTCCCAGCTCTGACAATTAGTTCCATTTCCTCATGAGAAAACACACGGCGAAGAGGAATGGCCCAAAGTTTCAAAATTTGGAAGGTAGAAAGGACAATCGGTAAGGGAAGAATTATAGCAGAGACTGACATTAAAAGTAATTCGACAAAGTCAGAATTGCCCTGAATCCCTCTGCTCTTTAATGATAGGCCCACATGCTCCATCTCCACATTGTCTCATCTCACTGCAAGCTTCTACATTTAGAGACATTATCATAAAACTTTCTAAAAGACCTAGACCTAACCTAGTCCTCACCATCTGAATAAGAAATTGTGCCAGCTTTGTGTCCTCTTATTTCAGATCAGGCAGTGTAATTAAAAATGAGTCACACTTTGGGAACCACAGAAAGACACCTTTTCTTGAAGTGCAGGTATAGTGCTATTATTTCTGGTAGATTCCAGTGGTCTAATTCATTCAGATGTTCAATAATAACCCAGCAGGGACAGTGCCTGGGGTCCTATCATGAAGTTTCTGTCTCTCAAACCCCTTGCTTGTAATAAAAGAAACTACAGAAATTATTTTCCTGTGTCATTTTTAGTCCTTCAAGACAATGGAGGGGAAAAAAGTTTCTACCAGCAGTCTAAGTATAGTGTCATTGTTATCTATCCATTCTTATATTCTACCTCCTTGTCTAGTCCTAGACTATGCTCAATTTAGACAGGAAGGTCAGTATGAAAAAGCAAAAAAAGATAATATAATCAAAACTGTAGAAAAAGACAAAAAAATAAAGTCTTCCACAATCAGTGCCTTGAATAAACTTGCCTCAGCCCCATTTGCCCATATATACATATGTATATACTATATAATATAAAGTTAAGTAATCAATACATAATTATAATACATTAGCAGTACATATTTTATCCTTTGCAACCACATTTCCCAAATGTCTACTACTGATTCTTCTTTGAAGGGACTCAACAAATAATAATACTAAGACTAATAGGCACTCCTTAAAATATAACCTGGCTGACAAAACACAACTCCCAAATAAAAAGATTCTCAAGAACACAAAGAAAGCAAGTGTATTGATTCCTGCATTCAATTACTGTACTAGAAAGCATTCATTCCTTTGGAAGAACCTATTATCTTTCAAAATAATACAAAGTCTCAGCAGGTGCCATCGTATTGGGCTGTGCAAACTGTATCTCCGCCAAACTCCAGTAATTATTTAGACCAGTCAGACTCTGTGTGCTTGACAGCAGAGTCAGCGTTCGCTACATCACTTCAAATTGTTTGTTGGATCTTATTATTAAGATCGTGACATTCATTACTGGGGACTAAACCCTTCATTACACAGTTTGTCAAAGTCCTCAAGCAGTACAGTATTTGAAAAAGAACACGCAAAATTAGTTTCCTATAGGGAGCTCTTAGAAGCGAAATAATTAAATAAATTAAAAAAAAAGAAAGAAAAAGATTTCCAAAATACATGTTACTTTGTCACCAAATAGAGACAGATCTTTCTTCACCCACATGTCAATCAGATCAGCAAAAGCACATGATATCTAAGAATACTCAATAAACTTCTCTTGAACAATACTATAGCTTTGAAAGTTCACTTTTTCAAAATACTATCTTTCCTACAATCAAGTAATACCTATTGCTTGAAGTGATATTTTGGTTTTTTCACAACTGATACATGATTTGAGGAAATATCCAGTGATGTTGGAATGAGATAGTAATTACCATATAAGTTTTCTGTAATAACTACTTTATTTCAGGGTGTCTTTTGATAAATAAAATTTTATCATAACCCCATTGAAGTTCTGAGAGTAGAAAAAAATCCACTAGATTTAATTACTGACTGTTTTCCTATATGTAAGAGGAATTCTGGAGATTACTTCCTATTTGTTAGTCATTCCACTATGCCCTCTAACCTAAAACTTGTCTAACACACTACATAGGCCTTTGTTCATGCTTTTTTTAATAATAAATCCCAGTCTCTCTTCAATGGAGCATAAATCCAAAGAAACTTGGCAGTCTCTGAGAGACAGAACATTCAATGCACACAAAATGCATTCACAGCCAAGAAAACCAACCTACATTACAGACAATGGATTAGGAGTTTATTTTCCTCAGATGACCGTTTACTCTTCTAATTATCCAGGGCCATTGAAAGACACTACAGACTGGCCACTTAGCTTGACGTCTTCTCTCCCTGAATGGCTTTGCTGATTGTTCTGTTTACTCTCCCTTAATTAAAATTTATTCTCAAGTCACATGGTAAGCTGGATCCAATGAAGCTAAATGCCTTCTTCAGCTTTTCATTTTTTGTTAATATTTCCCAGATAATGTTTTTTCTTTGTATGGATGATCTTCATTATCTACCTGTATTTCTGAACTGTTGTTCTTGTGCGAATGTTTTGCAGGAGGTCATATTTCAATTTCTGTAGTCATCTTGGCTTCTTTGCATCTATCTTCCAGGAATGTTTATGAAACAATCTATTCATAAATTTTATATCATTAGTTATTCCCAGATATGAAATAGAGAACATGAAAATCAAGTTACCTATAAAAGATAACAAATTTGAATCTATAAGGTCGCCTGCATGGGGCTGGGTTGTGTGATGTGAATTTTTGTGTCTGTGTGTGTGTGTTTTTATGTGCGTGTGTGTGTGTGTATGTGTGATTGCTTTATAAACAGGGGCCAATATCTTCTTCTTTTTCTCTTTTTCCTAGTCATTTGAGAACTTGGGTTTCTCTATAACAGGTCTGTTTTCCCTGGCCTGGTGTCACTGATTTCTAAGATTTCATTTCAAACAATATAAAATAGGCCATCCGTGTCTGAGACTTGTCTTTCACAATTCAGCCATTTCTGTTTCACAAGTATGCAGTTTTAACAAATTGTCTTAACCCCCTGCAGTTTCCAATTATTACAGCTTACCTGATTTAAATCAAACTGTGGGCCTCAACCTGCCCTAGGGAGAGAGGGAGTATAGGATTCCTTCTCTGACATTCTGAGACCAGGGAAGTGTGGGTCCTAAGCCCAGTATAGCTTTAGAGAGGGAAGAAATCATCACAGCGGAAGAAAGTTGCTTCAGTCCCAGGAGGAAAATCCCTTGTAATCGAACCAGTATTCCAGTAGCAAGAAGTTTGCGGAAGAGTTACCCTGTTTTACATCCTGAGTGGACTGTAGACTAAGGTGTCAGCAGTCATGACACAAAGCAGTTCTTAAGGCAGGAAATTAAAAACTGCTAACAGTAAACTCTCAATTGCTTGTCATTGAAAATCAACTCTTTGCAATAAGATACAAATGCATCTGAATGTTTTGGTATAATTTTTCCCATAAAAATGTATTTGTGGTAACCTGATATCAAAAAGCCGAATGCCTTTCTTGCCCACTAATGGACAAATAAAATATTTGCATTATTATACTTCAAATTTGGAGTGATACTAAACATCATATACAACAACACTCTCCTCCTATGTCCCTCTTCTAATCCTTGGATCCACAACAGTCCCAACACAAAATTGTCCAGCAGGAACATAAATACTTCCAATGATGAACATGTCTTTTGCTTGGGGACATATTAGTAACATCAAGTGGCCCATTATTTCAAGAGAAGAGTAAGATGAAGAAAATGTGCTTAGGAAACAATATTCCATTTGATTCATGGGGGTTATTTTATCAGTTTAAAAAAAGTCATGATGACTGTCTCTGAGCAATCAGCTTTTCATCATAAAAGGATGGTCACCATCCAGATTCAGTTAATACTCAGAATTCTTTTTGGTCTCTTCCCACCACTGCTCACTTTTCCTGACCTATCTCACTACCAGGACACTATCTGAGGATAGTCCTGTTTAGTGTCTGTACTGTTTTCTCACAGAGTTCCTATATTTTTTCATAAGATGAGTTAAGGTGAAGTTAGTGCCCAATTGTATTTTCCAGCAACAAATATAATTCCTTGTCTCATTCAATGTAATATGTAAGATCTCCCATGCTATGCCAACGAATTCCACTTTCTAAGTAACTCATTCACAGATAAATATATGGTAATGTCTTCACTGTTCTTTTCATAGATTGTCATTTACAAGAAGGGAAAAAGAATAAAGTTCCTACTTAGTGATACAGTATAGATGCTGCACACTTTTACTGAAAACCAGCATGACAGAAATTATCCAAGAGAAATGACTCAACATGGTAAATAGTAAGAAAACATCTCCTACATAGAAAAGGATTCTCAGGAAAGTAGGGAAAATATTGAGAGGATTAAGAAAGGTATTGGCACTAACCGGTGTTACATTAAGAAGATAAAATTCTGATAGATGTCTTTCCAGCTGGAGGAACTAAAGGAAAGAGTCAGGGCAAAAACAAAAGATGAAAATTCTAACAGAAAATTCTGAAAATAATTGAACTAGAGATCAGGAATCTGAAAATCTGTAAGTGCTGCCCAAATCCCTGGCTGATACCCAAACCAGGTAAAAACCAAGGAAGACAACATACATCCCAGTTAAGAATGAAAAAACAGTACTGAGATTTGAGCTGACACCTGCAAGTGAGTCCAACCAAGTTAATTTTCTGCCAAAACCAGATAGAAAACAAACAATAACACTCTTCAGAAGAATAGAATTTAGAGTCTCCAGAAATTAACAATCACAATGTCTTTACTAAATGATAAAACATATTAGTGAACATAATAATAATAGTCTTACCGTCTGAGAGAAAAGACATTCAAGGAGACCGTTCTTTGGGTGACTCAGATGAGAAAATTATCGGATAAAGATTTTACTCTGCTATTTCATCGATACTCAGTGATATAAAGGGGAATATGCATATGGTGAATGAAAAGTATATCTGAGTTATTCAGCTGAGTGTAAGAACTAAGGAAACATTTTCAAACAGACCATCAAAGTAAGGAGACTGGGAATCCAATGTAGAAACTTGAGGGATTAAATAATGGGAAAAGATATGTATATGTATGTATGTATATATATATATATATATATATACACACACACACATATATAAGATATATAAATTTTATATATATATAGACACACACATATATATATATATATATATAGAGAGAGAGAGAGAGAGACACACACACACACACACACACACACACACACACACATATATATATATATATATATATATATATATAAAATAAAAATAAGCTTTGGAGAAGAGAGAGTATATATTTCCCATAAAAAAACAACTTAAAATTGAGCTGCAAAACAACTTAAAATATCCCAGTGTTTAAATAAGATGTAAATGCAAAGAGGGAACCATAGCCAAGTGCCTAGAAAACAGTATGCTTCAGGGTGAAGTAAACTAAAAGAAGCATAGGGTACATTTATCTAATTTTTCCTTAGCTTTTGTGTCTTGGGTCTAGCTGACTGGGTGGGAGTGGGGGACTGTTTTATTATTAGTTGAGTGACTGACGTAAAGTATCATAAAAATAGGATAGCTATGTCAGGTATCATCTAAGACTTTAAATCCCTTGGTGTGCTGTGGTATTTCTTACACTGAGGAAATGGCTATGCTGGAAGTGTTCCCTACTTGTTGGAGAAAAGAAAGAGAGGCACCATGATTGGCTCTCCAGAAACATAATGATTATTAAAATCAAAGTTAATTCATAAGTAAATCTCACACAGTAAGTGTCTAACAAAGCAAAACCACAAAAAAGGTCTTTCTCAGACTGACTTTTCAGAGTATAGATAAATTGTCTTAGCTTGTGTTCCCCTTAAAGCAGAGCCCAAAACAAAAATTTCTGGTCATAAATTTTATAAGCCAACCACCTAGAGGGGTGGGATAGGAAGGGTGGGAGGGAGGGAGACGCAAGAGGGAAGAGATATGGGGATATATGTATATGATTCCCTTTGTTATAAAGCAGAAACTAGCACACCATTGTAAAGCAATTATACTCCAATAAAGATGTTAAAATAAATAAATAAATAAATTTTATAATCCATTTATTAGGGATATAATTACAGAAACAGGAGTAAGGCCAAAGGCAGTGAGGTAGAAACCACAGCGAGCAAACACAAATGTGTGTTTTTGAGGTAGCCACCCCATGGTATCGAGCAAAAATAACTGCTCAATCTTGCAGTCCCATCTCTTAAATGAGCTTTACTGACTTTTCTATAAATAGGAAGTTGTTTAAATAAGATAATAATAATAAATTAATTTTTAAAATTTAATTAAAATTTTAATCTGGGATTAAATTCCCCAATATACAGTTTCTCCGGTTAATGCCCACAAGTCCTTTGGGAAGTATAGGGATATGATTATGATATATACTGGATGGTATTGTAGAGTCTTTCCCCAAGGTGAACTGGGCTATTCTATTCTTGAAACGATTAGCTCTGTATCTATGAACTGTCTTAAAACTAGAAAGTGGGTTAAAGACAATAGTTTTCTCTTGTGGAATTTCTCTTTCTTTTCTTTTAATTATTCAAGTTGAGCTACATCCTAATGTACTATTTTTCCATATGACCCTTAGGAATTGTATCATTTCTGAATAAAAAAGAAAAATGAGAAAAAAAGAACAGTATCAGAACAACAGTCAAAAAATATAACTTGTTGGGCTTCCCTGGTGGTGCAGTGGTTGAGAGTCCTCCTGCCGATGCAGGGGACATGGGTTCGTGCCCTGGTCTGGGAAGATTCCACATGCAGTGGAGCGGCTAGGCCCGTGAGACATGGTCGCTGAGCCTGCGCGTCCGGAGCCTGTGCTCTGCAACAGGAGAGGCCACAACAGTGAGAGGCTTGCGTACCGCAAAAAAAAAAAAAAAAAAAAAAAAAAAAAATATATATATATATATAAAACTTGTTGACCTAAGTTCCAAAATTGAAAAGGCTGTCTAAAATGTCAACTATTTAGATGAAAATACTGATATTTGAGTTTTTCTTTAAAAAGGTAGAATATTAAAAATCCTATAAATATTCAGACTCATAAGAGCAACATGTTACTTAAAGATAAATGTGTGTATGGCTTGATCTCTTAAACAGGATATCTAGAAGACAATGTAAACTATACAGAAATTGGAGGATGAAAGCAGGAATCACCACCACATATGTCAATGCCTAGAACAATAACTGATGCATATCAGATGCCCAATAAATAATTTTTTAAAGAATAAATGGAGAATTCCCCAGTGGTCCAGTTGTTAGGACTCTGTACTTTCACTGCTGAGGGCCCAGGTTCAATCCCCACTCAGGGAACTAAAATCCAGCAAGCCACGCTGTGTGGCCAAAACTAACAAACAGAAACAATCCCAGAATAAATGAATTTGTGTTAAAGGAGGAAACAAATGATATAAAATTACTAAATGTATGATCATAGTATTAAAATTACTCTGATATTTCTATCATATTGGATGTATATTTTGAAACTAATGTGTTGATTTTATTTTAACATGTCAATATTTATAATACAACATAAATTATATTCCATAAAATTATTTAAATTTATGACAGATAATTACACATACTACTAAACAACATTCCCTGAGGTTATATGGTTCGGGAATTATTTTAAAAGGTATATGATCAAAAATATTTAAAGATTACTAGTTTAGAAAATATTTATGTTCAAAATGCAGTGGATTCCATTAAATTAGTATTCATATAATACTTTATTCATTCTTCTCTGAGCCTTTGTTTTGAGGCAGGTGATGTGACAGCATTGGCCTTGTGATGAGCAAATTAGATTTGGCCTCTGGCATAACTTCTATTTTAGTAATACACAGTTAATAATGCTTAAGAAATAGTACAAGTGTGAGATATTAAAAGTTACTGTATTGAAATGTTCTATTAGCTTCAAAAGTATACTTATTAAATTAAATGCAAAAATATAAAGCCTTATGTCACACTCCAGGTTTTATTTTACTTTCAGTAAAACACAACTCTCTAGAATAGTCTCATAAAATTTCTTAATTTAGTTTATATAAACCCCAGTCAAACTGATACAGATTTTATCATATGCAATTTTGCTTAGTGTGATTAAGCAAGAGAAGTCTTTTTACTCAAAATGTGTAAAACAGTAAAAATAAAGAAAAACAGAAACTTTTGTATAGTGAATCAAGCTTCCATCAAAATTCAGTGCTTTCCTTAACCAATCACAATGAACAGGATTTGCCTATCACATTTGCCTATCACACATAACATATTAAGGTGTTATTCTATTTAAACTGCACTACTTTTTCTTTCATACTTCTCTGCAACATTTCTAGATGCATTGAACCCATTCAAAACACCTGAACTGTATATTAAAATGTATACCTTCATTTAAGAAGCAGCTTAAAAGTCAGCACCCTCTTAAATCAAGCCTTTTCTACCCACAAGTGTAAAAGTACCTCAGTTCTCTGTAGTTTTAAAGAATGTAGTGACATTTATTTCACAAGACATCATCATCATCACCATCATCATCACCATCATCTTCATTCTCCATAATTATATCTTATATTGCAGTTAATTCTGAATTTCTTACTTCTACTCTTTATTAGGGATTTGTCTATCCAGTGGTTTACATTGCTAAGGTTTTAACATTTGTGGTCAAATTATGACGGATATAATTAGCACTCAAACATTTGCAGATTTTTATTCAAATAGTATCCTAATATTTCATTTCAACCAAATCATTTGATCATGATCACTGTAATGTTTGCTTGTCTTCATTCTGAAGGCCAAATGATCAGATGACCTTTATTATGGCATATTTTTAAAAGATTTTTTTTGTCTATCTAGATTAGAATCACAACCATCATGCAAAACTAACAGTCATCCTGTTAGATATCATTTATGTGATTTCATGAAATAAGTATGGCTTTTGAGTTAGAATATGAAGAGTTTATATTTTGAAACAGTTTTCTCTAAATATAATGTGAGGGAAATATCTAAGTATAAAGAACAAGGCACCATACTAATTCTACTCACAAATTATATTATAATTTAAATATATTTACTGATGTACATTGTTTTCTAATAAAACTATTGTTTGTAAGATTTCTTGCTTTAAAATTAAAGTGAGATTTTTCTTCTGGGCTCTTCTGATTATTATTATTTAATATTTATTACAAACCCATAACATTCCTGTAAAGATAAATTCAGTAATAGACACAACTGTTTCACCTAAAATGCTTACTAAATGAGAAAAATACAGAGAGAACAGGCACATATAGTTTGATATTTTTCTCCATTGAGATTTCTAAGCCTTACATTCAATGGCAAGTAATGAATTCTGTTGATTCCGTACATTGTAGATTTATAGCTGTGCTGATGCTGGCTGAAGGATAACCTATTGCCCAATAAGTTTGCTCTCTCCAGAGGGAGTAAAAAATCATTTTACAAGAATCCCTTCCTTATTTCATATACAAACAAAAGGTTAAGTTCAGAGCCTGAAATCCTACTTTGTTTTATTTTTTTCCTTGTTAGAACATTTTTAGGGACCTAGCACTTGCATTTCACTTGCTCTCAATCTTACTATATTCTACATTATATCATGTGTTGATGCATGAAGCAGAAGACATTATAGTTTTAAATTCTAGAGTGTCTCAGTGGGAGGGATAAAAAAGAGGAAAAAAATCTTTATATAAGATCTCAGTGTTTACATGTATTGTGCTTTGCACTTGAAATGTAATTGAGTTCCATAAGGGATTTGGCACACTTTCAGATGTAATAAAAATCATTAATGAGCTAGACAATTAAGGAAAGATATTTATTGAAAAACTTGTTTCCCGCTGAGCTGCTGAAGTGCACAAACCCTTGTTTGGAAGATGTGTCTGCCATGTGGTAGTTCAGCATACAAAGGAGCTGTCGTGCTTCTGATTTGAAAGTATACAGAAGAATACAATAGGGAACACTTAAGTATGCAAAGTGCAATGAAATGAGATCACATTGTTTCTAGTGAGTATTAATGCTCCACATATTGTCAACTTAAAATAGTTTCCACATTTTAGGGTTATTTTCAATGAACTGTTGCTATTAGATCAATCACAAGCTTCACATATTTTTTTTCATGTATTCGTTCAGCAAACTATTATTATGTGGACCTGGCTCCATGACAGACACGGGGTATACAAGAGTAGACAGAGAGGGGCACCGATGTTACGGTTCACACTCTAGGGGACAGTAACCTTTTATCTTCCATCCTTACCCCCACCTGGCAAGGTAGGTGAATGGGGAGGACTCCATACAGGTGACTGGAGGGAAGGTGTGCTCATTTCTGATTTAGGGAACACAAAGGAACCGGAGGACAAAGCAGGACAAAGCAGAACAGCAGTGTGATGGATGGCTCTGAAACTGAAGAAGAACGGAAGTCCAGGCTTAAAATGAGATGTAGGAGCCATGGGCACACATGTAGTCAGATAAAATTCTCATCATTCCAAAAGACAGCTCTAAGAAGTAAGGGTCATAAGACATTGAATGTAAATGTGTAACATTCAAACAGGTAATGTAATTCAGTGAGCTGCCATCTGATTCTTGTACTCTTTCAGAAAAATAGTTCTTTGGTGGATTGAAACGTCTCTTGATTCCTTTACTGAGGTCCTGCCCAAACCATTTAAAGTGTCTCTCTATTAAGAAATTGATAAGTTGAGCACACAGAAGAAGTAGCAAACCTAGAGTCAATTATAGTGCAAGTGTTTGATTTTGAATGGTGTACAAGAGCGCTTTAATGATGGTTTTCAGTTAAATCAGTGTTTCCTTGGGCAAACTTTGAGCTCTGCACATCTTTTTTTTTCCATTTGGGTCTTGGCTGCCCCTTTACAGTTATGATGTCTCCGTAGGTATTTATTTGAATCTCTTGAAAAGTCCTATTATGTGGAAAAGTGGTTCATTTTTTATCACCCTGCTGTGTTCATAGGTCCTTTTCTTTGTGTAAAACTGGAAGGAATGAAGGAAAGAAGCAAGGAAGGGGGGTGGGGAGAGAGAGAGAGGAGAGAAAGGAAGAAAGAAAGAAAGAAAGAGAGAAAGAAAGAAAGAAAAAAAGAAAAGAAACTATAGACATGGTAAGAAATTAGGAATCAAACAGCCCAAATAAAAGACTGAATATTAGAAGGTATTTCACATCAATCTAGTAAAAATAATATATAATCATTGTGATTTAATACTTTAAAAAGCTAAGCAAAATTTATAGTGGAAGTCTATGTCTTTTCGATTCATTCATTTTCTTCAAAGATACAAATATCTTCTTAAGGAAACTCATCATAAACTAAAAAGATAAACTCTCAATTAAACATCAAAAAGAGACAATTATTATATTTCACGTATTATGCCTCTCCACCACATACACAAACATGCAAACCTGTGCTTGTGTCTGCAGAAATCATGGATCAGGAAACCAAGTCACCATGGATTCTAGTAGTGAATCTGACTCAGTTTGATTGCATGACCCTAAACCACATAAATTCTAATCCTTGGCTCTCTGCTTCCTCTAAAATAAATGATTTAGTTTACAGGTTTTCTAATATTCTATAATTTAGCCTTAATACTCTATGTCTTAGGGTTCACGTAGTTGTCCATCTGATTTACAGAGTATTTCTATGCGGCTCTTGTTCCACTTTTGAGCTTTTTTTCACATCATTTCCTTCTCTCTTTGCATTCTCTCAGTCTTTGCTGCCTGTATAGCCTAAATCCAAATGCACTGATTTATCTGTAAGACCTTCTGGGCACTAATAAATTGTCACTTCCTCTTTCATACCTGGTCAATGGTTTTGTGTAGGCTACAATGAAAGAATCCCAACACTTTTACCTGAGAATCAAGTCATATTTGAAGGAAATTAATATGGATAGCAGAAGATAGTTGATCTTATCAAGCCCTGGCTTCTCAAATCCTCACTTGAGGATGGGACTAATAAATCCCACCATATTTCTATTCAGCGTGCTCATTTCCTACCTGCAACCTAAAATCCAAGAAGCTCTGTTATCTGTTCTCTTCTTATTTATTTCTTCTTTTCCTTTAGAGAATCAAGTGCAACTCACTTTTCTACCATACTGCCTGGACCTGCATCTCTATTATAGACAAAATATACCCCCATACTTTTCACTGAGCAAGTTTTACTCCTTCCAGTTTTAAATTATAATGAGCTCATTCCTTTTCAAGTAGACTAGTTCAGTTAAATGTTACCTTTTGTTTTCACGAATAGAGGTTAGCATGCGGAAACTTAAATAGAATTAAAGTACATTTCTCTGGAAAGAAATAGCCCAGAATTAAGCAGAAGAGAGGTATCAGGGTTGCCAACTCTTTAGCCCTGGGTTTTACATTTCTGGCTTCAAAGCAGCTGCTTCCAATCTCATCATAGTTCTGCTATCAGGAAAGAGGGAATTTGAAGTAGAGGGCAATTAACACATTGTAAGTTTATTTCTGCTCACATTGCTTAAACCAAAATATGGCCATACCGTGTTGCAAAAGAATATAGGATATGTTTTTCTAGCTGAGCAGCCATATGGACAGCTAGATCTCCGGGGTGGTGGGGGTGGTGGGATTTAAAACTAAATGAAAGAAGGTGTAATGGATATTTGTGCACAGTTTCTTTTTTTTTTTCTGCCTCATATTGTTTCCCCTGGAAACTTCTCATTTTCACTCACTACAAAACATAGAAACACTCTCCACTTACTTCTAAACCAGTACTTTTTGCTAAAATCTCAAATACAATAACTTTTGTTTGATTGCAAATTTTTCTATATAGGATATCTGGATTATGTTGGCAAAGGTGAGAGTCATTTTCATGCTTCATCTTTTCTAGCTTCTTAAATATTTGACATGAACTACACACTTTTACTTCTTAAATCACTTTTTTTTCTGAATTTATGTAACAATCTCTCCTTTTTCATGGATGAGAAGCTCTGTTACCTGTTCTCTATTTGTGCATTTGAACATTATGAACTTTAGATGACAATCAATCTCTCAATCTTCTCCACAAATATCTATGCATAAATAGTGATGTTAGCTGAGATGTAGCCTCAATATAAACAACTTATAATAAAGTAACTTGTAAGCATTGAGTAACCTTGTGTACATTATAGACTTCTTTACTTGAAAGTCGAAAATCCTAAAATCTAATTACTGCAGTTGATTATTCAAATGTCTATCTCAAGGGCCTCTTGAGATTATAAGATTCCAAGTGGAGGGAAGCACACATCACAAGCAGAGAATATTTTTTGAACTGGTTGTGGAGCTCAGTCAGTTCTTTTAGAGGCTAATTGCTCCCCCCCCCCCGACCCCCGCCAACCCCAGCCATTCTAAACAAAGTAATCCTCCCCACTTCCTCCTTCACAATTGACTGGGCTACAGATGGTGATCTAAGTTGGAATGATCATCACTTGATACCCAGGTATTTGGAATAAAAATCGTGGAGGAGAGAGTCTAAGAGAGACAAGGGGAGATAGAAAGCTAGAGCACAAATGAACCAGTTCCACTGTGCAGTAAAGCAGAGAGAGACAGTTTGCAGAAAGAGAGAAGGAGCGCGTGACAGGAGAAGCAGAGACAAAGAGGGAAATTAGCATATCCCGGTTCCCTCTCAGCCTTCTAGTTCCCTGTTCCAGTCTTCCCTTAGTCCTGGCTGGACATTGAGGACCCTGTGAAACATTTCTGACTTCTCTTTGGAAACTGACATCTTTATTTTGTTCAAGTTAATTTCTGCAACCTGCAAGTAGAGATCCATGTAAAAGTTCAAAATTCTGCATATAATATAGTAGCTACATATCTCTACAGATGAGCTAAACACAAAATAGATACTTAAATGGGAATTTGTGTGTGTTGTTCTGGGTTAGTTTCAGCACAAAAGGTGAAGAAACTTTTCAAACTTTTCTGAGAAATAAAAGTAACAAAAAATATGTGGTGATTTATAGCAGCTGGGTATGTTAGCATTGAAGGAAATTTAATGAATTTTTCAAAGAGTGGATATTTTGATGATATAATTGGAGATTAGTTACCTACTACAATAATTACAATGAGTCAATAACTACATTTCACAACACATTACGTAGATTGTTCAATTGTGAATAGGAAGGAATAGAGTGACCTTTTTCTTCCTTTTCTTTTGGCCACTTGTTTTGGGAACATAAAACATGGATTCTGCCTTTTCACTTTCTTGCATTATAAAATCACTTCACTTATGGTTTTATGCTAGTTTAGTCATTTAATTCTATTGATCACCTCAGTTTTCCCCATACACAATCATAATTATGCTGAAATAATTATTAGTTCTACTGACAATTATAAGGCACCTTTGGCATCAAAGTCATCAAGGAAATCAAATTAGGATGTGATAACAAACATTACTTTTCTTTCTTCTTATTGTTGCTTTTCAACAATAAATCTTTGTTATCAGATAAATGGTAAAATATGCAAGCTAGAAAGAAATGGCAAGGAGGTGACAGCAGTAAACTCTGTGTGTGTGTGTGTGTGTGTGTGTGTGTGTGTGTGTGTGTCAGAGAGAGAAAAAGAGAGATAAAGACAGACAGCAATTAGAACTAAGAAAAGATGCCAACCAAGAGGAAACATAAGAACATAAAGGCACATTGGAGAATATAGCCATTATATGACTACATGTATAAAGATTATGAAGGCTAGCAACTGGCCTTGCATGACAGAATATTCAAATAAATCTGTGCCACTGAGAATGTAAGCTTTCTAGAAACGAGTTTGGGATAAAGACATTTAGTTCATTTTAACTACACCATTTAGTTGAAACATTTGTATAATTTCAAATGATTAATTAAATCATTTATTTGAAGTTATTCATGTAGCTGGATTATAAAAATTGAAGTGTATATTGTTTAAAGGGTTTCACTGAACATGAATTCTTTGAAACAAAAAAAAGGTCTTTTTTTCCCCATTTACTATGCAAAATAAAGTGTAAATCACATCTTATTTGCTCCTTGGAATTACAGTGACTTTACTGGTCATCAATTTTATCCTTTTATGCTGATATTGTACAGTCATAACTTCATCTTAGTGCAACCCTTGACCTATGGCATTGATTTAAATGTATATTCATGAGTGCCTTTGTAGTGATACAATACCAATGGGCATAATACTGTCATTAAACTACAAGTCTAGAAATTGGTATTTTGACTGAATAGTAATTTAGTCCAAATTTAAATATATAAAATTCAAGATTTAAGTATAACCGTGTCTTTCAACTGAAGGCAAAATGGTCAAAGCATGTTACCTAAGAATAACAAATGACATAATATAAATTACTTTGTACTGGCTAGCATGTTAAGCAAAGGGCAAGATGCCAACTACCTAACCTCTGGTGTAGCAGAATATGGTATACTTTCCATTGGGTGTGCTGATTGCATTTGCTTGAAAATTTAAAGGCACTCTGGAGACCATATTCCCACATATCACTCCCTTAAGTACACTGTGGTAGAGTAAAAGCATGGAAAATGAGAATCTTCCTTCTTAGATAAGAATGATGAATCTAGTGGGAAAAGTTGGGATGTTAAAAAGATGTGGGAAGTGATCTCACACCCTCAAAGCTCTTTACTCTTGCTACAAGGAGCTCTGGGGGAATACATTGGTGGAAGCTCCAAATCACCTTCCTGTTGTAGATCTATGGGGAAATGCCAGATGATTCTGTGGGCTACAAAAGAAACTTCTCTCTCTTAGCCTCATTTAAGAAAAAGTGTGGAATCTTATTCTCCATTTTCTGTAGCAGGTCATTGCTGTGGTTGTTACCTGAGGCTTCAGGAACATGGATGGTTTAATAAGAGAATCTGTCAACAGTATCTTTGACAGGCAATAATGATGATCTATTAGAAAAGAGAAATTGAAAATGTGAGGAGTAGAAAATATATAAACTTAATCCTTAGTCCTTAGAAAACAGGTGCTAAAAAATGTAGAACAAACAAGTCAAGATATCAGTTAGAGAACTGGAAAATAGAAGGAGGAGGGAAAAGAAGAGGAAGTATTTTTCAATGGTAACAATACAGCCTGTTAATTTTCTTCTCAAAATACCTCCAAAAAGCTATATATTGCCTACTAAATTTGTTGAACATGTAACCTATCAGATTTCACAGATGCATTCATATGGTCATTTTTATTTTTAAAAATAGATTGAAGAAGTCTGTATTTGAGAGTATTTGCTGGTATTTAACAGTAAGCTTGGATCAAAAATTAAAATAATCATAATAACTAGAAATGACTGAGAATGGAAAGAAGGAAAGTGAAAAAAGAAACTGGTTAAAGGGCTTCTAGGCAAGTTATAATAGAGTCACATACTCAAGGTCTTGGCCAACTGAGGCATAACAGATGATCTAGAAAGGAACAATAATGATTATTTCAACAATAGTCCACTAGCTTGTAATCCAAATTCTCTGTTATTTCATCCAGTTAAGTTTAAACTCTTCAAAAGTGGAAAAGATAGGACTAAATAATGGAATATGCTTTATTTTATTTTTATCTATTTTTTCATTCACAGATTCAATTAATATTGTTGACAACCTACCATGTACCAGTCATTCTAATGGATACTGAGATCAGGGTAGACAGAATAGGCAGAGTTCCTGCTGTTAGGAACTTATATTAAGCCCAATGAGAAAGACACTATTCTACTGATTACAAGTGTGATAACTGTTTAAAATGAGAAAAAAATAAAGATATAGTTTAATGTAAGAATTTCTGGTTGTATTCTGCAATTTTACAACTGCATCATATAAACATCATCAATTGTTTACTATTGACCAATTTTCCAACATTTCTCTATTAGCATATTATAACATCTTTTCATCAGGTAAGGAGACCCTGCAATCTCCATTGTATAGACAAGGCCAGCAAGTCCAAGTTGCACAAGAGGCTTGCCTGAAATAATACAACAAGAGTCAGAGAACTACAGTCCATGGCACAAATCTAGTCTGTTCTCTACTTTTGCACAGCCCACAATCTAGGAATGTTTTTCTTTTTTCCATTTTTAAGTAGTTGAAACATATCGTTTGGAGAAGAATATTTTTTATACATAAAAATATATGAAATTTAAATTTCAATGTGCTAAATAAAGTTTTATTATAAAACAACTATCCTTCTTCATCTGCATATTTTCTATGGCTGTTTTCACTCTGCAGTGGCACGTCTGAGCAGTTGAAAGAGAAATCACATGGTCTGCACAGCCTAAAATATTGATAATCTAGTCCTTCACAGAAAATGTTTTTCCACACCAGGTAATAAAGGAAACAGTCCTTATAATTTTCATAATATTTGAGTTTTATTGACTATTTAGTATATGTGAGTCACTACCATTTACTCTTTGCACATATTAAATTAAACAATAAACATATTTATGAGGAAGAGACTCCATTTTAGAAATGTAAAAGTGAAAGATGAGATTTTTTTTTAAGGGCAGAGAATAAGAGTTTTGAGGAGAGGTTTTAACCTGGTAAGATTGGCTCTAAAACTTAAGCTGTTTTCCACTATTCTATACTTATAGTAGGAATAGGCTGAGTCCTCATGATTTTCAAGATCCTTTCAAACTGGAAATTGTGATAATTCCTTAATCTGAACCCCAATCAATTTTATGTAAATGAGTCACACTTTTCTGACATCTGTTTAGTATTTTAGATGCTAATGGTCAACTCTGATAGTTTTCTTTGCTGCTCTACTGTTTGAAGCTAAAAGTTAGTACAGTATCATGAAACAGTCTGCTTTTTGGTTCACATATTTTTACACCTTGGTGATTTTCTACAATTTCTATGGCCATTCATTCTTCAATGGCCATGGAACTGATCGTATTTAAAGATGTGTGGTAAACTCTTAATTTCTAATCAGGCCAGACATCCTGTTTATTTTTTTTATTCTTGGCAATCTATTAAAGAGTTTGGAACAATGTAGGAACTTAATCCACATTTCTACTGTGACCTGAGTGGTACTATTTAAGAAATGAATCTTCATATTCAAGACCTACACTCAAATAAAGGGTAAATAATTAAACACTACCAAGTTGGATTCATTGTGCTCCATAGTCTACACACAATATCAGAACAACTGTCAAGAAAATTAACTTCAAATAATCTCACTGACTTTTGCCCTGAATTTGTTTAGCAAAGGGAACAAGACAGACGATTCAGGGAGCTTACTTTCAAGTTTAATTGTACATTGCAAACCTTGGCTCAACACTGCCCTTGGGGAACTTTCAATAATCTGGACCAAAACAACAAGAGAACTGTCATCGAATCCACATGCATACTAATGTAGCTACCCCAAAATCTTTTTTTTCTAATGTCTTTATTGAAGTATAGTTGCTTTACAATGTTGTGTTAGTTTCTGCTGTATAACAAAGTGAATCAGCTATATGTATACATATATCCCCATATCCCCTCCTTCTTGCGTCTCCCACCCACCCTCCCTATCCCACCCCTCTAGGTGGTCACAAAACACTGAGGTGATATCCCTGTGCTATGCAGCTGCTTCCCACTAGCTATCTAAGCTGGGATGAAGAGTAGCATTGACATATATACACTACCCAAAAATCTTTAATCCTGTGCCGAATAGTAAGAGACAGTAAACCAACAAAATTCAGTAAACCAACATGTTGAAGGTAAGCTTTATGTCAGTTTCTAAGCATTTCTTTCTGAATGAATAGAATCTAGATGAGCATAGAGTCTCTAGATGAGGACAGTATTGAGTCACTTCTTCAAAAGTCTCTTCCTTCAACTAATTCTTCATTACTCAGTGTCTTTTCCTGTCATTTTCAAAAATTATTAATTCCCTGTACTTGATTTTATTTCTAATATTATTTGGTCATGTATGTGTATATGTGTGTGTTTATGTATAAAGTCCATTCATCACTAAATTATAACTTGTTTAAAGGCAAGAGTCAAATATTTGTTTTTTTAGCTGTCTGACACTTATTTTAGCAGTATCAATTCTATAATTTTTGTATAACAATTTTGAAATAATGAAGTAAGAAAATAAACAATTTTTAAAAGCTAATTTCATCTTGAAATTTTAATAAAAAGCATAATATTGGGATATTTGTGATCTTCATGACAAAACTCAATATCAACCTAATTACTGTCAATTTTAACTATAAACTATGTGCATTATCAATATACCATTACTTACCCTAGGAGGAGGCTGAACTATTTTATTTAATCCTCAGACTATTCTAGTAAAATAGGTTCTATTAAAATTTTTATTTTTAGGGAAACTGAAGCTTTCCAAGAAGTCAGAGGTAGGAAACCAGCAGTGCACCAAGACATGCCTGAATCAAGGTGCCAACTTCTTTACTTCAGGGTTCTACTGACTGTATAAATAAATAGAGAGAGAGTAGGGTAGAAAAAGAGATAATTATTTAACACTAAAAGCATACACAAGATATTAAAATTAAAAGGTAAAGGTAAAATTAAAGGTAATGAGGATAAATATGCATGATCAGTGTATTTTTACTTTTTCTTATATTTTTAAGATGGCTGGATGAATAAGAAAGGAGCTATTTATAGAAGCTTTCCTTGAAATCTAACTACAAATTGATAGAAAGTAAAGAAGAAATGGGAAGTGGTGAATGTAGATAAAAAAGGGAAGAAATTTCAGGCAATTATTTATTCAGTTAAGTTTCCTATGTGACCCTAGGGGTGGAAAAATGTTCTTCTTCACTTGTATGTTCTTTAGCTGGTCTAATAATTAAATTGATATATTAACAGAGAAGTTATATTTCAGGTTGTAATGAATGTCGGTAAATATTGTAGCCCTATTCTGTAGCTACATTTTTTCCTTTTTTCCCCACGTGGTTATTTCCACAGTCCCTGATGGCAGTAAGACCCAGGGGAGGAAACAGATATAATTAAAAGAAGGTACTGAAGCACACAGGAACTGAGGACTGACTCATCTCTCTCTTTTCATTGCCTCCTGGTGTTAATGCTTTCATTTAAAGTGTCAGAATTTGAGTACTTGTTATAATGATTGTACCAACATGTTAGTCATACCTTACAAATCATGTTTTTTTTTTAAAACAGAGAAATACAACAAAATTTAAATGAATTGGTAGTAACAGTTAAGTGCCAAAAGTGTTCTACTTATTGGCCCTAACAGTGAAGTTTGTCTCCTATTAAGTAATTTTTAACATAGTATACATAATTTAGCAAAAGAGGGAATATTGGCATTGGTATTAGCATACTTGAATTTATTTTCTATTTTTATTTGAAATTGTATAAACATTTCTATACAAAACAAAATAATTTTTAAATGATGCAGAATAGGTTGAGCTCTTTTCTTCTGACAGTAAACAAAATCTGAATCAATATAAGGTTGTAAGACGTGAATCTTCAACATTTGGACCCAGAGGCAGCTGTGATTCCAAGTGACAAAGGTGATTGTAAGTACTAGCTGAGTTCCTCAGAACTCTAATTAGTTCATCAGATTGTTCAGTTTTTACTTCCTATTATATTATGTAGTAGTAAGACACAATAGGTGATGCATGTCGAGGTGATTACAGCATGCTTCTGGTAAAATTGTAAGGCAGAAGTCAGAAGAAAAGTTTACTGTTTCTTACCAGAATTTCAGTAATGACTCCATAATTCACTGTCTACGGTACGTTCTTGCTGTCATTATAAAAATAACAACAAAATAGTCAATGGACTTATCCTGGTGTAATGCGTGACATGACTGACAACAAATTACAAAGTTTCAATTGTTTATCTTGAGTTGTAATCTCAGTTCTTATTTAATAAAATTTCTTCCTTTGTCTACTATTGTTAAGAAGTACACACTGGGGGCTTCCCTGGTGGCACAGTGGTTGAGAGTCCGCCTGCCGATGCAGGGGACACGGGTTCGTGCCCCGATCCAGGAAGATCCCACATGCCGCGGAGAGGCTGGGCCCGTGAGCCATGGCCACTGAGCCTGCGCGTCCGGAGCCTGTGCTCCGCAACGGGAGAGGCCACAACAGTGAGAGGTCCGCGTACCAGAAAAAAAAAAAAAAAAGTGCTGCATTAAAAAAAAAAAATTCTCAGAGATCAAGTTTTGTTATTGCCTTGGTCATTAAAAATACTTCTTTGCTTGCTCTTTTAGTTTGTAAAACCTGATGCTATAAGAAGAAAAAAAATGCCCAATACTATTACTGAATATAACCCCCATTTGACCAGATAAATTCCTGGATACACAGAAGAAAACCAAGACAAACTAAAGGTTAACAGAGTCTTCTTAAATTTTATTGCCAGATGAATAGGAAATAGAAGAAAAAAATAAAACAAGTAGATGGGATATAATACTATTCAAATAAAATTTCTATAAGGACATAGGAGAAAGAATATAATGATCTTACCTGAATCCTATCCAGGAAACTGGGTTTAGCTTCACTAATCCCAATACAAATTTTCACTTTATTTTCTAAATCATGCAATTTGCCTCTTCTGAAGGACAGATATTAACATTAGCACATTTCCTTTATAGCCTTAATAGTACATTTAATCTGCCTTCCTGACTTTACTTAATGGTTCTCAATAACTTTATTGAAGTTAAGAAAATGCAAAATAAAGTAACTCTTTCTTCTATAATAAATTAACTATTTTAAAACATTTGGAGAGTCTGGAATGCTTTTACAAATTCTGCAGTAAAGAGATAGACTGACTTCAGCTCATAGCATCATCATAACATGAGAATTATTACTTGTCCATACAGGGAAGGCCAATGTTCATTACAATCACATTTCTAAAGTAAAAATATAGTTTTATTCTATGTTTCTGTTAAAATTAGACCTTAATTAGTATAATATCCTCATTTAATTATTATGATAGTGTAAATATTTATAAGTTACAGGACATTCTTTTGGATAATTAAAACATAATTTTATTGAAACAAACCATGAAAAATAATGTAACAATTTAGAGTTTTCCTAAACTTAGTCAAAATAATTGAAGTTGATGTAGGTGAGTAGAATTATCAAATCCATGAACCATATTGCTTATGTTCTCAGAACTCTGATTTTTGCACTATCATCTTTTCTTTTCCCTCATCACCAAAAATAATGTTTTCAATGTTCTTGCTCCTGGCTCCAAGTCTATCCCAAATGTCCAAGTTTGTCAGAAAAATGTTTGACAAAAAAATGTGCCTGTCAGTGACTCTACCACTAATCTGTCTTAATAGTCTGAGACGTAAATAATATTGAGAGAAAAGATTATGAGTTGCATTAAAAAGCAGACATAACATTTCTAACACCTTGTAGGTACACGTGAGATATGGGCAAAATTAAAAGGGTGATGATTTTGAATAATGTTTCTGAGATCCATAGTGACTCTCATCAGGAAAATAAATAAACAAAAATTCAAGTGAAGATTTTAATGACAGAATATGAGATAATTTTCCTGTGGAATTCAGTTGATTCTATATTGGGTAGGGGCAATTGTGCATTTCTTACAAAGAGACTATGTATTATAGAGCACCTTGATCCTCAGGGAAACTGGAAACCAAACAACTTTCCTGGGTCTATGGTCTTTTAGATGTGTCTGACTCCCATATTTGCTCTCATGGAAACCTGAAGATATTCTTGATTTGTGCTACTTTGGAGCTACACCACTGAAATCTAAGTCTAAATAAA
This sequence comes from Lagenorhynchus albirostris, assembly GCF_949774975.1. Taxonomy (NCBI): domain Eukaryota; kingdom Metazoa; phylum Chordata; class Mammalia; order Artiodactyla; family Delphinidae; genus Lagenorhynchus; species Lagenorhynchus albirostris. The sequence continues at coordinate 93,001,561 of NC_083098.1, forward strand.
AATGCTCTCTGTAGTTTCAGGTGAAAGAAAAAACATCCTTAGATATTAGAATGAGGCAGTGCTTTATTATGATAACTTGGAAGAAGCAGATTCTGTAACAAGTATAGGCAGTAAGTAAATTTGGTTGCTTAGTAAGAATGCCCAAAACAACCAATATTCCTATTTTATTCATTTAATGAGCACATATAAGTGATTTACTATCATCAGGAACACAAGGAATAAAGCGATTCAGTAAAGTAGCCAAGGGCATTCATTCGATGAGTGGCAAAGCTGGGAAACACAGACAATTCAACTTTAGAATGAGTCTGTAATTTATCACTATGCTATGCTGTCTCTATACTGAATAGATAAACATATTCAACAAATAATTTTTTCTAACTTTTCTTTTCCTTATAAGTAAATCAAGGATAAAAACCCATGTCCTACTTAACTCTCTCAGTTAAAATAGTGCATGTAAATGCACTTCATAGAGCACATGCTATTGTTCATAGTAGCAATTAATCATAATGGTAAAGACATTCACTTCTCATAGTGAACCAGGTACATTGAAAAACATTACACATTGATTACTTCAATTACTAAAACAACCCTATGAGTTTGAAAGAATCTGTTATCACCCTGTTTATATATAATGAAATTTTGCTGTAATTACAATTAATGTTTATAATACATACTTGTACTTCTTCCAATATTAAACAGAAAGTAATATAGAGATTTTCAAGAATGGTGTTATTATATACTTGTGTGTCACCATTAGTTTTGCAATGTTGTAATTAAGTTTTTACTAATAATAATTAAATTTCTGAATTTCTCCAGTGATTTTCTGTTAACAGTATAAATTAGATCAGAAATTAGTTTATTTCTATAATAACCTCAAACTTTTTCATTTGCATTCTGATATGCTTTTTTGAATGGAAGAAAAATAATGGAGGAACAGCTAGATGCTGAAAATTGCATATGTTAATATATCACAACAGAGGAATTATTCTGTAGGATGTATGTTGATGGACAAATCATAGCTTGGAAGTATATAGACATCTTCCCTAACCCCTTATTTTAGATGCTGAAACCTATAGAGGCCATTGTACTGTTACTTCAGCCTTGTTTCTCTGGTATTTATGTGCCTAACAACTATCTGGTACTTTTATCAATTCTTAATAATCTTCAGTATATTTAATCAGATTAAATTTCAGACAGAATGTAATCAGACACAAACTATAATAATAGCCAAAAACTTAGTATATCACAATGTTCTTTTATTTAAATATTTATAACTGTCAATTATAGATATTATAAATAATATAATTCATATTTTAGATATTTATAATTATAATTTTTAACCAACATTTTAGGGGCCAACTTTTTTTGTGTGCCATGATAGTTTCTGAGAAGGTGCTCATATTATCCATAGTCTAATTGGGAAGACAGGTTTGTATTTCATAGTGTGATAAGGACAAGAATAGAAGGACATCTATATAGAGTTAGCCCAGCAAAGGGATGATTAACTCTATTTGGAGAGATCATAGCATGCTTCCCTTAGACAATGATATTGGGATGAATTTCAGTGAACAGTAATTTCATATACAGTTAAAACTACCATAATATTAATAGAAAAGAGAATTTATGGTTTGTTATATTTTTAGAATAAAAGTAATATTACGTAGTGCTTTCTGCTGTCCTTCTCAAAGGCCACAAAATCTTGGGATAATCTTGTAAAAGTGAAGAATTTCACCCCCCCAAAATAGCACAAGAATACATGAATTTAAAATTGTGCATTCATTGCAGCACTATTCACAATAGCCAGGACATGGACTTAACCTATATGTCCATCAACAGACGAATGGATGAAGAAGATGTGGCACATATATACAATGAAATATTACTCAGCCATAAAAAGAAATGAAATTGAGTTATTTGTAGTGAGGTGGATGGACCTAGAGTCTGTCATACAGAGTGAAGGAAGTCAGAAAGAGAAAACAAATACCGTATGCTAACGCATATATATGGAGTCTAAAAAAAAAAGTACTGATGAACCTAGTTGCAGGGCAGAAATAAAGGGTAGATGTAGAGAATGGACTTGATGACGTGGGGTGGGAGGGCGAAGCTGGAGCAAAGTGAGAGTAGCATCGACACATATACACTGCCGAATGTAAAATAGTTGGCTTGTGGGAAGCAGCAGCATAGCACTGGCAGATCGTCTCGGTGCTTTGTGATGACCTAGAAGGGTGGGAGAAGGAGGATGGGAGGGAGGCTCAAGATGGGGACATGTGTATGCATATGGCTGATTCGTTTTGTTGTGCAACAGAAACTAACATGGTATTGTGAAACAATTATACTCCAATAAAGATCTATTAAAAAAATATTGTGCAGTCATGTTGAAGGGATTTATGGACAGGCTGATGATGCCTGCACAACATACTCTTCTCAGCTCTGAAGTTCTTGACATTTAAAGAAGTGTTATGGCAGGAGAGTAAATGAGATAGAAAACAGTAGGACCTTCTTGATCTTCATACCTCTTGATCTCTACTTCTCCCTTAAAGAACCAAAAAACAAAGACAAAAACACATACTCAGATTACTCTACTTTCTACCACAGTTCAGCTGCCTCTAAAGCTTATTTCCCAAAACTCAAATCAATTCATGCTGCTAAACTGCACAAAGACGTGTACTAGCTTCATAGTGTCCTCAGATTTAAGTCTGAACTTAAGAACCTGGTGTATGGAACTATTCATAACCTGATTCTTAGCATTATTTTCTGCTCTTCCCACATATTCCCTTTTTGTGCATGTATGCTGATCATTCTGCCTATAATGTTCTGACTAGTTTTTTGCCCTATGACTTTACAAATTTTTAAAGGACATATCTCAAAGTTTTCATTTTACAACTTTTTGTGTTGTCTCACAATTGTTGCATGTTCCATTGTGGTTTTTCCCTTTCTTCATCTTTTTTTAAAATTTCGGTTTTGGAAATTTCTTAGCTTGGTCTTTTGGCAGCTCCTGATGTATCTTTATTCTTCTTACTGTGGTTTTGATTTCTAGCATTTCCTTTTTATTCTTTCTTAGAATTTCCATTTTTCTTCTTATAGTACCCATCTCTTTTGCACGTTGCTTACTTTTTCCATTAGAGAACTTAATATGTTAATTACAATTATTTTACATCTCCAATCTGGGAATCTCAAAATCTGGGACAAAATTTTCTGGTTCTTTTGTCCTCCGGCAAAGCCCTTTCCACCACAGAGTGGGCATTTGCTATGAAGACTCTAGGCGTGGTTTACAAGTGGTCATTTCCCTCCTCTGCCTCCTAGGATCACAAAGGAGATTTTTCTTGAATCCCAACCTGGTGGAACTCTAAGACTATGGGAGTGTTTATCTCTCATGTTAGTCCACACATAGTCTTCAGCAATTTGTCAAAATTACCATTGAACTCTTCCTACCACCTACGACATCCAGTGGCCTCTGTTCAGGGTAAATAAATCCTGGGTGCTGTATCTTTATGCACCAGATCCTCCAGATGTGGGGATGGTAGTTTTCCTGCAACAGTCCAAGAGAAATCATCAATTTTCATTTTGTCCAGTTTTTTCCTCATTGTAAGTTTGAGAGTGTTGACTTTCAATCTCTTTATATGCTGGAGTTGTAATTGGAAGTCCACAGTTGCCTTTTAACTTTCCTCAGTTCCCTTGTAAAGGTCACTATCCACCATGATCTCCCATACTATTCACAATAAAAAGTTCTCCCTTAACACTGCTCATTATAGATATAAGATATGGCATTTTATGTAATGTGGAAATAAACAAAGACAACTCAAATGAGAAAAAGCAGAGGAAACGTATTCAGAGCTTACAGGGGAGTCCACCCTCATCACTTCCATTTGGCAGAGACTCAAAGGGAGGCAGGGGAATGTGGACTCTTCATGGTGAACAAAGGGAAGACTTCACATAGGCTCTGATTGGAGGCTGTTTGCTGGGGAAGCTGGAGGTGGGCTAATCAGCAAGGCAGACTATGTGATTGGTTTGGGTAGAATATCTGGCTTTCTCTGATTGGTTCCAGATTAAAAGTGAGAACAAAAGTTAAAGAAGCTGGCAACTACTGACCAAGATTTGACCATTTGCTGTCACCAGTGCTAGAGGTTTGATTTGGCTTACTGAACTCGTTGCTCCAGAGGTTGTAGGCTAGAGTTCCATTTTTACATACATTCTGATCATTGTCCTTTTGTGTATTTGGTCTCTCTGTAAACATTATTCATCTCTTTGTGGCAGGGTCTTTTTATCTTCCTAGTGACTAGTCCACAGCTAGAACAAAGTTTATGCATACCCAATACAAATTAATTGAAGGAATAAATTTGTTCATTTTAATACTAAATTGTATTGTCACAATAACTTTGCAAGTTTACCAAGGTTAATACTAATATGCCAACTTGCTTTTAGATTAAGAAACTGAGACCTAGAAAATTATATGATTTGCATTAAGTTATATGGGTTATAAATGTTAGAAAAGAATGCTAATCAATTTTTTTTGGTTCCTATTGAACACAGCTATTTTTTGCATATGTTATCTTTAATTTTTATCACTGATACATTAACTGTACAATTATTGCATACCCACTAAGTGCCAGTCCCAGTGCTACTTTCACTTTCATTATTTAAATTAATCTCATAAAATCTTACGATTTTTATAAAAATAAAAACTATTTATATATAAATCAAAGGACTTTTAAATTTAACCAGTTATATCCATTTTTAATTTTAAAGTATTTGATTATTTACTTTAAATATTTTAAGCATTAATAAAAACAGTGTTATACTTTATTCTTGACCTCAACATTTTTCAGTCAAACTTTTCTTTAGACTTTTAATATGGGAAATGCTGTATATTATATAGTAAGCCTTCATAAAGTCATGTATTCCATATCTGAAGAACATTTTTCCCTTTTTATTATATAAATCTTGCCTTTTTCCACCATTTTCTTTCCTTTCTGTCCTTTCCTATCCCCTCAGATATAATATATCCTCCTAGATTCCTCCATTAATGCAAAGATATTACAGATTGAGAAAATCTTGTCACCATAATATACTTAAAAACAACATTAATAACAATTACAAACACAACATACTAGTTAAGACTATTTGGGCTTTGCGATTAGCACTTTTGTCTTCAAACACTGTTCATTCCCATGTTTGATTAAAATAAGACTGATGGAATGTTGTTGGGTATATTTGTTTATCTGTAGTATAACCATGACTTAAAACACTGCAAGGGCTTCTCTTTTATTAACTGAGTTTGTAGAAGATGTACCAGGAAAGAAAAGATTGTAATACTAGTAGCAAATACAGACAAACAAATTCTCATATCGATTGATTTATTTTTCTGATTTGTAAAAATCACCCATTCTGTGGAGCCCTGGGGCAAGCAAGTGATATAAAAACACAAACATTTTGAGCCAAAACAAAGAAAACCAGCCTTGCAGCTCCATTTCATTCAAAAAGCTTCCTCTATAAATTAGAAAAATTTGGTCTAGAAGAAAGCTTGCGCTCTACTCCCAGAGGTTAAATGACATTATATTTCAGCACATGGAAGAAACTATAAGGCCTGAGGACTGTCCTTGATCAAATACCCAATATCCATTCCATTTATTGTAAACAGGTAAATTCTGGTTAATCCTAGATGGATTGAAATCAGCAGGTATCTTGAATATGCAATTCACCCTGAAAAGACTGCTCCTGCAGGAAAACTCAGAAAAACAAATGTATGGATATTTATTTTCAGTAGGCTCAATATTCATTTTAGGGGAGCAGAGAAATATACATGTGAACGAACCACAGATAGACTATCTGAGAATAACTGTTTTCAAAATGGTTGAACCATTAAGGGTAACACTTTGAAATACGTAGAATATTTGTCCCCAGATAATCGGAAAACCCAAGAGTGCTTGAGTCTACTACCTCTGACAGAAGAATCTGGTAACCTCTTCCCTTCTGAAAGAGGTCTTCCCTTCTTTCAGATTTGAGCCATGGGCAAGGTGTGACACTTGCAATATTATGTTAAATCTTCTGGGCTGTGGAAAAGAAGTTTGGTTACTAGAATCAAAGAACTGAACTCAAAGATATATGGGAGATTTCAAAGTCAAAATAACAAGTCTGAAACTCTACTAATAAAAATAATGTAAACTACTTTAAAAAGTATTAGTAGGTGCCAAGTGTTGTTTGAGCACTGTATGTTAAAGTATCATTACTCTCCCCATTTTACAGATGAAGAAATAAAGGCTTAAATTACTGAAGATCATATATGCACTATATAATGATTAGAGCGACCAAGAATGAGCCATATTAAAGAGATAAAATAGGTTCTAAAACTAGGAAATTATACAATAAAGGGCAAAAGAAAGTAAAATTAGCCTGCAGCAATTCTGGAAATAGAATGTAGGAACTTAGAAGGTTATTAGCACCTATACAAACAGAAAAAGATAGTAAAAAAAAGTGATGTTTAGCAGCAAAGTTTTTTCACGACATCATGTTGTATATATCACCACTTGAAGATAATATATCTATAAATGATGAATCAGGGTCATGGAGAAACCAGTCTATTCCATTTTTATGAGTTTCTTAAAAGTGTAAAAATAATACAATAATATGTGGGGGTCAGAAATCCTGCCCTGTTTCTGTTCTTGGGCAACAACAACAAAACATTTTGGCTAATCCATTCTAGCAGCAGAACAGTCCCAAGATCTGCAGATATTCTAAACTTCTTTTTATCTATTGAAATGGTTCCAAGTGCTTGTTCTGCAGCCTACTTGAATTTATTGATACTTGAATCCAAGGAGACCAGAAAAAGATGTTATGTAAATTTTCAAATAATCATTACTAAGGAATATTTAAAACGAGAGTATTTTATGATTTCTGATCCAGATTTAGTTTAGATATTTATTAGCTATTTGAACTTGACAAATATGTGTTAGCTATTGGAGGTTCCCTTTTTATTAGCATATAGGAGATGAGGTTGCTCTCTAATATATGGGGATGCTGTCAGAATGAAGTGATATAAAGTAAGTCAAAAAATTCTTTGTTTTAAAGAATATAGATGCAGTAGTTATTATCACATTGAAAATCTTCAACGCTTTTACTAGCCAGACTTTAATAGTTTCTGGAAACTTCTCAAAAACAATGTCATTATTTAAAGAAAGAAAATAGAATGGAAAAAGAAGACATGTAAAAGAAAGATGTGTTGAATATTTTGATATAGCCACATATTCCATACATAAAATATCCCAGTCTTCTGGTTTATCTGAACTGAAAGGCAGTTGGTCACATGTAAATTTTTAAAGATCTTAGAGATATGAAGCCCTCCTGAGGATGTGCTATACCACAATTGAAAAATTTCTTCTAGAGAACAAAACTGAGTAAATAAACAAAATGAGAATTACAAATAGAAGAGAATGAAGTAAGACATAAGTAAGCAGTAAGGTAACTATTGATACAATATTTATACAGAAGAGAAAACAGAAATGCAGAAAGTCCATCCAAAGTCTCCTTGGCCCTGTGATTATTGCTTTAATTCAAAAGACATTCTATTCTATGAAAGTCCATAAGTAGAATGAGTGTGAAATCTTAGGCAGCTGATTCTCGGGAGCAAAGCTAGGTTTTTATTCAAGGTCTAGTCCTCTATTCAATCACTGGTAAATAGTGGAGAAGGGTTTGTTCTTTCAGTTACAAAGAAGCAAACATCCTTCTCAACCTCATAGTTCGTGCAGCTACATTTGGTGTTCAAGGATTAAGCTTTGTAGAAGAGTTAGATGAAAGTTGAAAAGTTATTGAAAAAAATTACCTGCCCCCTACCCTGGCAACTATAGTCAGCCAGGAAAAATTAAAATGTTCACTAAGAATTAGAGTGAAAGTCAGTGTTGATATTAAATTAATATTTTCAAGTTGAGTGAATTTTTTTAGGATAAAACTTGAACAGTGAATGTTGACCTTAATAGAGAAGAAATATTGAGTCCAAACTCTCTAAATGTTAACTTTTGAACCAAATTAGTGTTTAGAATGATTATAATAATTTGATGTTTCTCCTAATAGTTTTTGTATAACAGCAGCATATTTGACCTTTCTAAATGTCAGAAATAATATTTAATATTAATCTGCTCCTCAGCCACTTTAAACACTCAGGTAATATTTAATTTTAAAAATAATAATCTTGATATTTGTGCTCAAAATGTCATCATATATTGCTTGAAGGATGATTCAATGTCTCTCTAAAATTGATGAATTCAAATATTTCTTCCATAAAGTGGTTAGAAATTGGAAGAAGAGAAAAGTAATTTATTTTATAGAAATCAAGTAGAATCAACTCCACCTAATGTAAAGTACAATGGCACCCCGCTACATGAAGGCCACTTTTATTATGGGACTAACAGTAGTTTAGAGAATGAATGGCTGGGAAGAAATATCTATGTCTTAATGTTGGTAACAGAGCCTCTAAGTAAAAATTTCAGGGGAACACTGTAACAATGAAACTTAGGAGAACACTATTAAGCTGAAATGTCAAGAAATTTTTGTCTTTATATAAACAATATATTGCATGAGCCCAAATTCTGTAAGTTAGAGTCTGTTTCTCTTTCACTAGTTATTACCATAAACTGAAGTTGTTCAGCTATATCTGGAATAGATTGGAATATTTCTTACAATATGGATCATTTGTGCAGCCAGCTTGATCTTATTTTAATACTACTTTGAGTGGCAAGCACTTTAGAGGAGCAGACATATGATATTTTAAGAAATTCATACAAAGTAGTCAGAAATATTCCTCTTCTATATCTGACATAATGATGTATTTTTTTCAAGAAAATTTCTATGCAGTGTTTCCTTTATTACTATAAATGTGATAGCAGAAGATGTCTATGTGGCATTTGTATATATCTTTCAAGTCCTTGTGGAGCAGGAATATTAGCTACTCTCTCTCAGGGTGTGAAGATTAAATGAGGACATTCATGGACACATTTGGTATAGGATTTGGTCCATAATAGATGCCTCACAAAGAAGCAAAGATTTTGGGAGGCAGTGTTGACTACTTGAAAGAGTTCAAGCTTGAAATGATGCACAGGTCTGTGTTTACAACCTGTCTTTACAAATTAGTGATAGTATGGTTCAGGTAATGAAGAAAATGTATATTTAAAAAAATCATTTTGAGTATAGTGTAGGAAACTCTATCAAAGTTGTTGTTCACTGCTATGTTGGGTTCTCCTTCTCTAGACATACTGTAAGACTGCATTCCCTGACAATGCCATATGAGTGGAATGACCATACACCTACTAGTGGAAATCTTTTAAGATCCAAGGCAGAAGTGTCCACATTCTGTTCCCCCACCATTGACTGCAATACTCATGATTTTTGGAGAGTCTGTTTGTGTAAATCCCCACGTAAAAATATGTGAGCCAGAAGTTAGTGTGCTGGTTCAGACATATGTAGGATTATTTTAAGACTGGGCAGTGGGCACCAAGAAAACTGATGTTGAAGATTGAAAAGATGGCAAGCCATGCTATCAGGAGAAACCATTTTATTACTTACCTGCAGGAATTCGTATTTCTGATGATTATTTTAAAGAATTAATTTGGAGAGTTATATTAATTCAGAAATCGAAGTTTAAAAGTATAAGGGTTTGTGTTAGCTGTGGTTGGCAAGTAATTCAAATAGAAGTTGGGCGCAAAAAAGTAATTAGCCAATTAGCAAACAGGAATGAAAAGAATAGAGAGATTCTATACATTTAGAGAACTTTAGGATTCAAAGATGCAACTGATTTTTAACCCTAATAGTTAAAAATAAAATAATTAAAATTTTATAATTGGAAAGAATAATTTAAACTTAGCCTTCAGGGAAGGTTCAAATTAAGGTATCAGATAAGCAAGTTACATATAGGGAGTAGAATCAGGGCCAAGAAAAGAAATATTCACTACCCCAGCTGATTTCAGAATTTCTGTAATCCTTTGCCTGTTCTGAACTATCTATTCTTGTTATTTATGAATCAGGAAGGGTATGGGTGTGTTTTAGTTATTATATATCCCATTCTCCCGTTGCAGCTTGTTTGTGCAAACAACCTCATACTTTAGTTTTTGAGTTACTTAAATCTTCTGGAGATCCCAGACTTTAAACTTGATTCTGTGACTGAGTAGTCATTTAGGTTATTGCTCTTCTGTTTGGTGAGGCTTTACATTGGTGTATAAAGAAGTTAGAATCATATGGTCTTTCTGACTTATTTCACTTAGCATAATATTCTTAAGGTCCATCTATGTTGTCGCATGTGGCAAGATTTCATTTTTCTATGGCTAAGTAGTATTCCATATATACTCCATCTTCTTTATCCATTTACTCCTTGATGGGCACTTAGGTTGTTTCCATATCTTGGCTATTGTAAAAATTCTGTGATGAACATAAGGAACATATATCTTTTTGAATTAGTGTTTTAGAATTCTTTGGATAAATACCCCAAAGCAGGATAACTGGATCATTATGGTAATTCTAAATATTTTGAGGAATATCCATACTGATTTCTACAGTGCCTGCAATAATTTACATTCCTACCAACAGTGTATGAGGGTACCCTTTTCTCCACATCTTCACCAACACTTATTATTTCTTGCATTTTTGATAATGGCCATTCTGACAGGTGTGAGATCATACCTCATTGTGGTTTTGACTTGCATTTCTATAATGATTATCAATGCTGAGCATCTTTCATATGCCTGTTGGTCATCTGTACGTCTGCTTTGCAAAATCTCTATTCAGATCCTCTGCCCATTTTTTAATCAGGTTGTTTGTTTTCATGTTGTTGAGTTGTATGAGTTATTTGTATATCTGGAATATAAAAAAATGAACAAGCAAACAAATATATCTAAATAAAACACATTAGGTACAGAGAATGAGTGGTGCTTACCAGAGGGGAAGCAAGCGGGGCAGGGGGAGTGACATACACTGATGAATGGAAACTAAATGTTTGGTGGTAAGCATGCTGTACAGTATATAGAAGTAAAAATATAATGACGTGCACATGAAACATATACAATGCTATACACCAATGTTACCTCAATAAAAAATAAATTAGAAAAAGAAGTTAGACCTACTTAATTGTTGAAAAACAAGGTGCACGTTGGAGGATTACACTTCACCACTCACTAGATACTAGTTTTGGCCAAGTGAGTCATCAGGGCCAGAAGTGGTATGTGCGGGTGTTGGACAAAACCCTGACAGAGACAGTGCCTGATCATCTATATTCACTCCTTCCTTCTGCAGAGTGATGATATGGGAGGAGTTGAAGCCTTTACCATCTTATGCTCTGAAATAAGGATTACAAAGATCTGGGTGTCACACAAATATAAGATAAATAGAAAGCACAGATGAGAAATAAGCCTTTATAGATTTATATCAGTGAGAAAACAGTGTTGCTTGTTACCATGACATAACATATCTTTTCCTGACTGAAAATGGGGTGAGAAAGGAGGGAAAACAAACAGAAAAAGAAATCTAGAAAGATGTTGCAGTAAACAAGAAAGAGATGGAATGACCAACTAGAACAATGACTACATGAAAAACAGCAGAGGTATCTAAGATGCAAAATTAAATTAAACAAGGTAATTTGTTGGATGTGGGGGGAAAGAGGATGAAATCAAAAGCAATATTTAAATTTATGACTGAGTAACAGGGGTGAATATTGAAACTGTCCATAGGGAAAAGTAACATAGGAGACATTTGAGGCATCAAGATGGGGTGGGGAGGAGTAAGGGAAGATTTATATATGTGTAAATTTAGCCATTCAAAGAGAAATATTTAGTAGACACTTGGATACAACATCTAAATCTCAAGAGAGACAACTGTGCTAGAAATATATATCATCAGTTTAAACATGCTAATTAAGATGTAACATTTGTTGAGTCTGCCAAGGAAATTGTGTAGGATAAGAACCCAATGATAGACTCTGAAAAACACCTATATATAAATGATAGCTAGAATTAAAAAAGCACTTATAAGATGGCTGAAGAGCAGCCCTTATGATAGGAGAAAAAGTGTAAGATTCTGCACTACGGAACTAAAGGAAGAGTTATTTCAGAAAAGCAGGGTAAGTCAACAGAGTCAGATGTTCTTAGAGGCTAAACAATATAAGATAAACAGATTTTGCTTGTATTTAGTCACAACAAGATCATAAATGTGCTTCATGAAAGGCTTTTATTTTAATTGAAGTATAAATGACCTCCAATATTGTATAAGTTTCAGGTGTACAACATGGTGATTTGATATTTTATAGATTAGACACCAAAGTAATTATAATACTATCGACAATATTCCCTGTATTGTACATCTCTGTGACTTATTTTATAATTGGTAGTTTGTACCTCTTAATTGCCTTCATCTATTTCATCTATCCCCCCACCTCCCTCCTCTCTGGCAACCACTAGTTTGTTCTCTGTACCTATGAGAGGTCTTTAACTAGAGTGATACTTGTGGACACCAGATTAAATTTGGTTGACGAGTAAAAGGGAGGTGATAAAGTGGAAACAATACATGGTGGGCAACCCTCTCAGGCAGTGTGAGTATTAAAACAGGCCAGGGATAGCATTAGGTAGAACGAGATAGAGATTGGGAGTGAGATTTTTTGGTCTGTATGTTTACTGTATATAAGTAGAGAGGCTTAAACATATTTAAATGATAAGATGAAAAGATAAGTAGTAAAGAATAGAAGAAATGTGTTTGACAAATTCTGGAAGGAGAGAATCCAGTTTCCTGGTAAAATGTTGTATCTGAGATAGAAGGAAGATTATAGCTTTCCTTCAAATAGAAGGGGAAGAAATATGGTGAGTGCATATATTTTTATGTATCTGGATAAGGTAAAAAGAAGTTGAGAGATTATTTTCAGATAGTTTCTATTTTCTCTGTGGAGTAAAAGACAAAGCCATTATCTCAGATTGAGTGGGCAATGGTCAGATCACATGTTTGTATAGAAGTGCAATTGGCTTAAAATAATGAGTAGGAAATATAGAAGAATGTCCAGGCTGAAATGAGGGCTTGGATAAGGAGGGGACATATATGTCCATTGGGTCAGGTCTGCATGACTTAAGATTTTCTCTAGCGGTACTCAAACTCCTGGGTATTAATGCAAAGAGTGTAGACAGTCTAATTGTGCTAGGGTTGTGGCTATACTAGATGGATAAGACAGAAGGCCAGCAGGACAAGAGATTCATTTATGCTGGAAACTGAACTTTAGAACTGATGAAACAAAGAGTCTAAAATCGTTAAGGAAGAAAGGAGGGAGTGATATGAAGTCCAAACATGGAGTGACTGGAGGACTGAAATCTACACATAGTCCGATTCCAGTTATAATTAGACTTAATGAAAGAGACGTTTAGAAATAAAAGACCAACAGGTACATGAAAAGATGCTCAACTTCACTAATCAGCAGAGAAATGCAAATCAAAACCACAATGAGATTACCTTACACCTTATACCTGCCACCTATTACCTTACACCTGTCAGAAAGGCTATTATCAAAAAGACCACAAATAACAGATGCTGGAGAGGATGTGGAGAAAAGGGAACCCTCCTACACTGTTGGTGGGAATGTAAATTGGTGCAGCCACTTTGGAAACAAGTATGTAAGTTCCTCAAAAAACTAAAATAGAACTACCATATCATCCAGCTATTCCACTCATTCCTGGGTATATATCCAAAGAAAATGAAAACACTAATTCAAAAAGATACATGGACCCCAATGTTCATAGCTGCATTATTTACAATAGCCAAGACAGGGTAGCAACCTAAGTGTCCATCAACAGATGAATGGATAAAGAAATCATGGTATATATATATATATATATATATATATATATATATATATATATTCTAAGTTTCATTTTGAAAATCATTAGAAATATCTAGATATCACTTTTCATTACTTTTCATTACTTTGGAACAATTTAGCTTAGCTGTATGTTTTCAGCTTCATAAATGCAAGGTGACTCTCAACAATGTACACAATCAGTACATTGTAGACTACAAGCCACACTAATTTTTATTACATAAATACGTAAGAATAATAGGTTTTCACTTATAATTATTGCTAATTAAAAGAAATTTGTTCTCCTGTCACAAAACTAGAGATTTTATTCAACTTGTTTTCATCAAAAAGATTTTAAAAGACAGATGACAGTGAACATTAGAGGGAAAATTGTATAAAATTATTAGATGTGAAGTGTTGGAAAAGGTAAAGTGCAAATATAGAGAGACCTATACATTTAGCCTAACAAAACTGGGGCAAGACAACTTATGTCCAAATTTGAAAAAGGCATGCTAAAAAGATAACAGTTACAATCAAATTTACTGGCAGCAAAGGTTGTATATAAACTTTGCCATGCAAACAACTTGGCAAAAGGTAAAATTCATTAGATACTTTGCTATTTGAGAACTTATAAGACTGAACTCAAATTATGGCCAAATATAAATTCATTTTATTCTATCAATCAACACAGTTACCAGCATACTATAGAATGTATTTATTTATTATATTGATGGCATGTTGTTTTTCCTTGAGACTATCAACTCCATGTGAGTAGGAATGTTTCTTCTTCCAAGTTATGATTTTATATCTGTTTACCTCATCATATACAAGTTTCTTGTGACTTGATCCAATGCCAGCTGCAGTGTGATCTGTGTGGCCTCTAACCAAATTCACTTGTACACGACTCAGTAGTGACCCACTTTGTCCATGCTACACTCCTCTTATATCCTGCTCCAGATCTTCTCTATTGTTTTGTTTCCAGAATGATTTCCTGAAAGTGAGATTACATGGGGTGGTATCAGGTTAAGTGGAGTGGGGGTGAAGTGACAGGAGGCAATCTGGTACCAGGGGTAGAAGAACTCCTGGAGATAATTACTTCCCCTTTTCTAGTACAGCAGGGAAGTCCTGAGAAACAGTTACTGGAATGATTTTCAGATGCTTGATACAATGTGGGAGGCATGTTCACATTGGCTTTCTTTACTTCCCCCTCCTTGCCTCTGTTCTCTGAGATTACATTCTCTAAATCACTTGATCTTTCTTTAGGTTCTGCCCTCTAGGAAACCAGACTAAGATATTTAATGATTTCTAAAGCCTAGAAAAGTTTAAGGACATACGTGGCACTCAGTAAACATTTTTGGTGACAGAATAAGATCATAAATGATGCCATGGTGGACTTTGTTATTGTTGCTTTCTTAACATCTATTCCAATATCTTTTGGTAAATACATACTAGAATCTGTAAGCAGAAACATCCTTTCCAGTCTTTCAGGAAAGGAACCTTGATTGAGGCTATCCTCATATATAGTCAGTGAAGAATGAATGATTTAGCCCATACCAATCAATGAATATGCCTCTTGGCATCCAGAAACAGCATATTTCCTCTTAGCAGGAATAATTCGCTGACACAATGTATACATTTTATCTATCTCTCTATCTATCATGTATACTCCTACTAGAACATAAACTCAATGAGGCCAGAATATTTGATGTTTTGTTCACTGCTATATCTCAAATATTTAGTATACAGTACAGAGTAGATACTAATAAATTCATTAATTCATTGAGCAGAAACTATTTGCCAGCACTCTTCTGGGTTCTGGAGAAAAAACAGAGTACATGAAACAAACTAAATATACTTCTCACATGGAGTTTATATTCTGGTTGGGTGAAATAAACAAGAAAACAACAAACAGACAAATTTGATTAACATATATATACAATTTACCACTATATAAAATAATATCAATATAAAAATCATGTGTATGATGGTGGTAACATGAAAAATAAAGGAAGGAATGGGATAAGGAGTCTCTACGAAGTGAGTAGATTTATATAAGTAAATTATTTATTTATTTATTTATTTATTTATTTGCAGTACGCCAGCCTCTCACTGTTGTGGCCTCTCCCGTTGCAGAGCACAGGCTCCAGACATGCAGGCTCAGCGGCCACGGCTCACGGGCCCAGCCGCTCCGCGGCATGTGGGATCTTTCTGGACCGGGGCACGAACCCGTGTCCCCTGCATCGGCAGGCGGACTCTCAACCACTGCGCCACCAGGGAAGCCCTACATAACTAACTTTAAAATAAATATATAAGCAAATAACTCATTGGTTCGGTATGGCCAAGGGAACTAACTCTGTTCATACTGGATATTCTTTCCATTGGTCTTGAATTTGAATAGGTAGGTTGTAATCATTCAGCTGCTGGCAGGCAATTTGATTCCTCAGTGGGAACTCTGCCTGAGGGTCTGTCCAATATGGAGGAAAATGAACATGGAGGAAGCAAGCACAACACCTAATGATAAATGATAAAATGAGAAGCTGTGGACCTAGAACCAATATTATTTTTCATGACACTATTTAGTTATATGAAGCCATAAATATTCATTTGTTCTTAAATAGGTTGGAGTGTGTACCATTCATACTATAATAAAAATCAATTAAGACAGACACGTAGGAAAAAATGGTCTACATTGAATCTTAATTTTTCAATAATTCAAGTGCACAATTTATGAAGAGGCAGACACATCTAAAATGGTATCACAGCTACAAAATAATATTTTTTTAAAAAGAGCACAGTTAAAAAATTAAATGCTACCACATCTTTGGATTACTTAAATGCCATTAGTTTTATCTTTTAATCTCCCCATTGTCTTTGTCTTAACATTTCTCTTTTACTCTCTCAGTTGTTCTTTTTCTATATCTATCTGTCATATATTTACTCTGTTTCCTACAAGCAGAATACATAAAGAATTTTCAAGATTTTGCATATTATTTACCAAACAAAAAATTAAAAGTAACAATATATCTAAAATAGAAATTTAAAGACAATAGTTAACAGAAATTATGTACCAGTAAATATAATGCTTGGAGACTTATTTTAAAAGTCTAAAAGTAAAAAACTGATTCACAAAATAGGACTTGTAAATTATGGTAAAATATATTATAATTTAAAATAAATGAACATGGGCTTGGGATCAGACAAAAGGGCTTGAAATCTACCTTTGCCACTTTGTAGCTCTGTGTGCTTTGTCAGGTTACACCTACCTCAAAGGGTGGTTAGAGAATTTGCAAGTAAAGTAATATCTTCTTAACATATTTTTGTTTCTTAGCCCTTTAAACTATGGTTAGATTATGCTTTGGTGTTGTTTCTCTAGTGTTAAACAATATCTTTATCATCCCTTATATATGTCTATTTTCCTCAATTCTTTTGTGTGTAGCTATGAAAAATCCAACTATTTTAAAAATTATCCTAGAATTTTAAAACTACTTTCCCTTTCCTTTCTGCAGCATGTCATAAATCTGAGATATTATTCATATTACAATATATGAAGCTGATGATATTGGTAATACTGAAACAACATGAAAAGTTTTCATTCTAGTTTTATCAAGTTGTTTGTTCAACAGTCAAGGAAGGAACTAATCATTGCTTCCATGGAATGAACTGTGTGAGGGATGCTGAAAAGATGTTTCGTTCTACTTTATTTTCTCTACTTTCTTTCTCATTAAGGAAGTAAGTAGTTTGTTCTCATGTTATTTTTCTATGGGTTTCTTTAATGATTTCTCATTTGGAAATTGTATTTTGTAGGAAAAAAATGGTTTGTGAATGGTGTATGAGACAATAGCATTTGTCAGTTTAACCAAGAAATATTAAAAATCATTAGAAAGATATGCTGAATATTCAAGAAATGAGATATTTAGAGACAGGAAATTAGCAGCTTCTCGAATTAGGGTGAAATATATGTACTAGATGCTGAAGATGCTTGAATCAAAATTTGTGCAAATAAAATGTGGCCAGTACAATAGACTTCTGGCAATAGTTTGAGAATAAGAGATTAAAATTGTATAGAGAAAATTGTATAAAGAGTACTACATATAAATGTATTTAATCTGCATTTTGAATTTTTGAAACTTTGTTTTTCTTTATAACATTATATTCTCCTTATATGTGTAAAATCATGTTTTGAAAAGCTGTAGTTTGGCTACAATTTATAGAGAGTAAGTTTTATGTTTCTGAAGATAAAGATTGAAAAAGTGTCATAACTTTCCATGTTCTCTGCATTAAATTTAGAGAAAATTACTTAGATTTTAACTGCAGGTAAAAAAAAAAAAGTCAGTTCCATGGTATTGGCCCCATGAGCAAGCAGTCTTCACCCAAGAACATTTTATGTAAATAGAAGCACAAAATGGAGATACTAATAAAATGGCATTATTACCAAAAAAGGAGGAATGAAAGAAAGAGAATAAATAAGGAAAGAAAGAAAGAAAGAAAGAAAGAAAGAAAGAAAGAAAGAAAGAAAGAAAGAAAGAAAGAAAAGAAGAACAGAAAAAAAGGAAGAACAGAAAAAAAGAAAAACAGGAAAGAAAGAGACTATAGACATGGTAAGAAATTAGGAATCAAACAGCCCAAATAAAAGACTGAATATTAGAAGGTATTTCACATCAATCTAGTAAAAATAATATATAATCATTGTTGACTTAATACCTTAAAAAGCTAAACAAAATTTATAGTGGAAGGGCTATGTCTTACTGATTCATTCATTTTCTTCAAAGATTCCAATATTGTCTTAAGGAAACTCTTCTCATCATAAACTAAAAAGATAAATTCTCAATTAAACATCAAAAATAGACAATTATTATATTTCAAATGAGTACTTCCTCTCATAAATTCATTTTGAAGGTTGAAAGTCACTTAACAGAATATAATGTAGTTCATTATGGGGAAATGCAATTTAATTATAGTGATTCAGTATCTAGAAAAAAAGGAAGATTTTCCTTAGAGAAGAGGCACATATAATGAGTTACCTGAACAATCACTTTGAATCTATCTGTCAGGATGAGGACTTCAGATGGTCTATAGGATTAATAAAACTTTGAAAAAATTGAATAATTTGGTAAAAATGGATACGTTATTCTCTTTTCTGTACTACCAAAACATTTTTAATAGCTCTATTATTAAACATAACACATTGCATTGTCATTGTTCTATTCACAGCCTATTTCCTATTAGACTGTATCCACTGCAAGGGCAGGGCCAATATCTTTTGGCCTACCCTAATTTCATGCCAGATGTGATGCTGAAATCTTTGTAGGTATAGCTCTTTGCTGAAGTCTCTGACACAGCAAAGTCCCAGCCACATCCAGCAGCTTTTTCTTCACTGGTCTGTTGAAACTTGAAGTCATTTCCTTTGTTACCCAAGATCTGGTAAGACTGGCCGTGAACAGGGCCATGAGTTTCCATGTGATTTTAAATCTCTGCTTACCCTCTGTCTGCTCAGATTGTTTATTTAAATCAGTCTTTAATCCTCATTTTATTACATTATGGCTTTTTATCCCCTAGGAGAGGGTCCTGCTTCACTAGGCCTTGCCTTTAGAATCTAGCCTCTTAGCAATTTTGAAGCATGTAATCCCCACCACAAAAAAAGAAAAAATTATGTGACGTAATGGAGATGTTGGTTAATATTACCATGGTAATCACACTGCAATACATCAATGCGTCAAATTGTTCTAAACTTATACAATATATATGTCAACTATAGCTCAATAAAAAATAAGTAAAAAAATAAAAATCCTTGCCTTGGGGCTGATGATCTTTTCTGATTTAGAACATTCTCACCACCACAACTCTCTCACCATACTCATCACATAAAAAGCACTGCATGAACATTGTTCTATGAACATGTTATTTTAGTCTGCTGACCTTTCCTTTTGAGGAGGACTAACCAGTTGTTTCTCTGATCATCTCTCCAAAATGTTCCTGATTTAGTTATTTTACTTCCCTAAAGTTCTTGGCATGCTCCGAGTAATACCAGTCTGTGCAAATTAATGAGCTAAAGCAGTAAATGAATAGATCATATTTACTGATATGTTTCAAAGATTTACAGTTTATATCTACTCTTGAATTCCCAAAAAGCCTTTTTCTAACAAATCTGCATTATTTATATCCTCAGGTCCTCCACCCGAATATAATATTAAATTCTACCATGTAAATGGAGATCAGTTATAGCACACAAGCACACACAAGGCATGCCAAATATGGGACTTTGTTAATTCTGACTATGCACATCAAACAACTGAAGGAAAAAAGGATACAATTATAAAAGTTGTTAAGTTGAATTAAAAATTTTATAAGTGCAAAATACCCTTTCTGAATTCACTTAATATGATGTAATTGACAGCAGTTAAAAAATAACATTTAAGTTACAATATGTCACATGTTATGTTAGTAAGATGCTGTGGATGAAGTGGCCCCAAACTCTTCCTGGAGAATCTCAGAGAGATGCATGTCATCTGACCTAGATACATAGCATGTAATAAACGTTCTTAAGATGTGGTCTTACCTATTTTAACTCCACTTAATTCTCAGCAGCCACCATTGCACCACTTTAGGTCTCTAGAAGGACTGGTTTTCTAGATGTTTGGTAAACTATTGAAGTGATATCAGATTTTTCTCTTTTTTTTTTTTTTGCAGTACGCGGGCCTCCCACTGTTGTGGCCTCTCCTGCTGTGGAGCACAGGCTCTGGACGTGCAGGGTCAGTGGCCATGGCTCACGGGCCTAGCTGCTGAGCGGCACGTGGGATCTTCCTAGACCGGGGCACGAACCTGTGTCCCCTGCATCGGCAGGCGGACTCCCAACCACTGCGCCACCAGGGAAGCCCATGATATCATATTTTATTCACAAAGATTACCCTGAAAGTAATGCAATTTGATAGAGGGTAAAAATAGAAGCAGAAGTATAAACTGAATACTTGATATAATGACCTAAGAAATAGATGTTGAAGACCAAACAATAGCAGTGGATATAGAGACTATATAAGAGATATTAGAAGGCATATTTGGTGTGACACAGTGGTAAACTGAAAGCTGGTGTACAGAATGAGAAAGAAATATTATGGGCTGTCTCCTAGGTTTCTGAATTAGCCAACATGATGACTGTATTACTATATACATCATGTTGTTGTTAAGAAGGATATGAACACTGGATTTTTTTTTTATTCATGGATGCCACAATCATAATTATCTACTTAATTTTCTTATGAATCAATTTTGTAGTTAAACATGATGGTAGATTATTGAGTATAAAAGTTTCATATGCTTATGTTAACTGTGAAATTTAGTCTCTCATTTAGACCAACTGATTACCTTATTTAGACCAAAGTAAGATTGCCTTACTTGGACCCCTTGGCATAGGAGGGAATATACAGCACTTGGTTGAAACTGCTCTTCTTTCTCCCCTAACTTGTCTTTATTCATTTGTTGAAAATAACTTGTCCATAACTGTGGTTCTATTTTTCACTTCCCTATTTTGTTCTGTTGATGTATTTGCTTATCTTGATTCCTGTAGCTTCCTAATAAGTCTTGAAATCTCAAACATTGTTCTCTTTCTTAAAGTTGCTTAAGCTACTCTAGCTCCTTGGGCATTTCCATATTAATTTTAGAATTAATTCACAAATTTCTACAAAGAAAGTTGGCTGGAATTTTGACTGGAATTTTGTTGTATCTATGAATCAATTTGTAAAGAATTGATGTCCTAAAAATTTTGAGTCTTCTGACCCATGAATACAGTTTGTCTCTCCATTTATTTAGGTCTTTAAATTCATTCAGTAATGGCTAGTAGATATTAGTGTGCAGATCTTTCACATCTTTTATCAGAATTACTCCAAAGTTTTTTTCATATTTTGAAGCTATTGTAATGGTATGCTATTATAAATTTAAAAAAAAACATTTTGTTTTAGAATGATTTTAGATTTGTGGAATAACTCTGAAGATAATGCAGAGTTACCATACAAGCTACAACCAGTTTCCCTACTATTCACATCTTACTTTAGTATATTATATTTGTCAAAGTAAGTGGATCAATATTGATACATTATGATCAACTAAAGTTCATACTTTATATTCCTTAGTTTTCCCTAAACGTACTTCTTTATTCTAGGATCCCATCTAGGAGATAACATTACATTTACCCATCTTGTCTACTTTGTCTACCCTCACTCTTGGCTGGGACCACTTCTGACACGTTCATTGTTTTTGATTACTTTGACAGTTTTGAGGAATACTGTCAGGTATTTTTTTTGTAAAATGTCCCTCAATTAGAGCTTGTCTGGAGTTTTCTCAAGATTAGTCTCCACTTATGGGTTTTGGAGGGGAAGGTCACAGAGCTAAAGTGCCGTTCCCATCACATCACTGGTACATACTAGCAATGGTACTGACTTTTCTTGATGTTTACCTTCATCACCTGAATGAAGTAGTGTTTGTCAAATTTCTCCACTGACAATTGCCATTTTTCCCCTTTCCAACCTGTACTCTTTGAAAGTTTCTGTGCACAGCTCACACCTAAGGCATGGGCACTTATGTCCCACTTTCTTTATGGCAGAATATCTACATCCAGTATTTAAAATTTTTTGGCACAGAAGATTTAGCTTTTTTCTTCTATCTATCAATCATCTATCTATCTATGTCATCTATTTACTTATTTATTTATATAACTATGGATTCATAGACATTTATTTTATGCTTTGGGCAATAATCCAATTCTCTTTTATTTATTAAGTTGCCCAAATTGTTCCAGGTTTGGCCTGTGGGAATTCTTTTAGTTGGCTGCTGTATCCTTTTGGTGTATACACACTATTGTGGGATTTACTTTTTTTTAGGCACTATCTTATTTTCCGGGTACTAACGGTTCCAGGCTGATCTTATTTAGTCTCTGTCTCAATACCAGATTTGGTCATTTCTCTAAAGATTCCCAGTTTCATTTATTGGTGAATGGAATATTATCCAAGATCTGAGCCCTGGGGAAGTTCATTGCTATTGGGATGTCATTGATACTAGTCTCACTCAGCTGACAGATAACCTGTTTATATACAGATCTATAAATATTTCCATATGTAACCACATGTATCTATATTAAGCTAAATGTGAGTTTATAGTGGTATCTCTAACTCTAATTTGTTATCACATGACTTATAGCCTTCTCCCTTGCTTATCACTAACCTCCAACTTCAGCACAAGAAGTCTGGTTCCCAACATTTGCCACCCATTTACCTAATTGTTCAGTTCTAATACTATCCTAATATGGTTTCAGAACTATTCATCTGTACCCATGTGGGAAATAACCTTACCAACAGTTACAGTGGTTAGGTGAAATTCCCTGTCCTTTAGTTTTAGAGACTCCACTTCCTTCCAAACAACCTTAGGTCAGCATTTTTTCCTTCATTCTTTTCAGTGAGATTATTTGGCACATTTGTAATAGAGTTCACTGTTTGTTATAGTCTGCCTTCCATCCTGGGATTCCTCAACCTCTATTTTTTTTTTTAACTTGCATATATTTTTTTTGCTTTAAAGTCTACAGATTTTGACAAATGCATAGTGTCATGTATCCACCATTACAGTATAATACAGAAAAGTTTTACTGATCTTAAGAGTCTTCTGTTACTTAATTTTTCAAGCCACTCTCTCCCAAATCCCTAGAAACCACTGATCATTTTTACTGTCTGTATAGTTTTGTTTTGTTTTGCTTTGCTTTTTAGCTCATTCTTTTTGTTAGCACAATAGTATTCCATTATATGAAAGTAGTGCCTCCTGCTTAACCATTCACTTGTTGAAATATATCCTATTTGTTTCCACTTTTTGGCAATTATGATTAGACTGTTATAAACATTCTTATACGGATGCCAGTCCTATTGGATTAGAGCCTTACCCCTATGACCTGATTTACTCTTTACCACCTCTTTAAAGAACTTACCTCCAAATCTCCAAATCCAGACACATTCTAGGATATCAGGAGTTTGACTTCAGCATATGAATTTTGAGGGAACACAATTCAGTCCATAACAAGTATAGTATTTTCTGAGCTGTTATTAAAATTCTTGAAGATATTTCAGAATGCAAAAAAAAATCTTCCTAGTACATTTCTCTTGTTTTCTTTGCTTTTTCTCCTATTTCAAACCTTAGTGCAAGGAATAGTGTTTGCCGTTCAAAAGAGTTCTCTTATTGCTAGGTATTTTATTCCGAGATTTTTGATTGCTTCTCGGATTATAAGAGTCATGAAACCCAACCCGAGAAAAAAATGAAGAGAAACCTGGGAGAGCAGCTCTCTCTGGGATGGCTGCTGTCTCACCTGATTCATATCATGCCTATTACACACTCCAGGCCACAAAGGCATTCAATTTTATTACTTTTCTGGCCTTGTATTTCTAAATAACTACTATGATTTTACACTGTTTAATATGTAAAACATACTGTTTAACTACCATGAGTTACTTTTAGGTTGCAGCCATAGAGCTTGCCTGATGGTCTCAAAACCTGAGCTTGAGATTAAAGAAAAAGACAAGAAAAATGAAAACTTAACCCCATTTCATTTTTCTAAAAACATCTTTATTGGAGTATAGTTGCTTTAAAATGGTGTGTTAGTTTCTGCTGTAATAACAAAGTGAATCAGCTATATGCATACATATATCCCCATAACTCCCCCCTCATGCATCTCCCTCCCACCCTCCTTATCCCACCCCTCTAGTTGGACACAAAGCACAAAGCTGATATCCCTGTGCTATGTGGCTGCTTCCCACAAGCTATCTATTTTACATTTGGTAGTGTGTATATGTCCATGTCATACTCTCACTTTGCCCCAGCTTACCCTTCCCCCTCCCCGTGTCCTCAAGTCCATTATCTACATCTGTGACTTTATTCCCATCTTACCCTTAGGTTCTTCATGACCTTTTTTAAATTTTTTCTTAGATTCCATATATATGTGTTAGCATACGGTATTATTTTTCTCTTTCTGACTTCACTCTGTATGACAGATTCTAGGTCCATCCACCTCACTACAAATAACTCAATTTCATTTCTTTTTATGGCTGGGTAATATCCCATTGTATATATGTGCCACATCTTCTTTATCTATTCATCTGTCGATAGACATTTAGGTTGCTTCCATATCCTGACTATTGCAAATAGAGCTGCGATGAACCTTGGGGTACGTGACTCTTTTTGAATTACGGTTATCTCAGGGTATATGCCCAGTAGTGGGATTGCTAGGTCATATGGTAGTTGTATTTTTAGTTTTTTAAGGAACCTCCATACTGTTCTCCATAGTGGCTGTATCAATTTACATTCTCACCCACAGCGCAAGAGGGTTCCCTTTTCTCCACACCCTCTTCAGCATTTATTGTTTGTAGACTTTTTGATGACGGCCATTCTGTCCAGTGTGAGGTGATACTTCATTGTAGTTTTGATTTGCATTTCTCTAATGACTAGTGATGTTGAGCATCCTTTCATGTGTTTGTTGGCAATCTGTATATCTTCTTTGGAGAAATGTCTATTTAGGTCTTCTGCCTATGTTTGGATTGCATTGTTTGTTTTTTTGATATTGAGCTGCATGAGCTGCTTGTATATTTTGGAGATTAATCCTTTGTCAGTTGCTTCATTTGTAAATATTTTTCTCCCATGCTGAGCTTAACTCCATTTCAAAACAAATTTTCTGACAGTGTAGTTCAGTTATTCACAGACAATGAAAATCTACTTTCACGTGCTGTTTTGAGCAGTAGAATAGAATATTTGCTAAAATGACTACATTTTGATATCACACACGAAAAGATATTGGGTGAGTTTATTGGGGGAGCAAGCACAGAGTGTTTTCATTTTTACTTTAATCCCATACAATAAAAGACCTTGAACAGAAATATGATATATTGCTAGTCAGTTATGAGGTCTAAAATTTTCTATGATAATATCACTCAATAATAATGTTTTACTCAGTACTAAGAGATATATTTATTTGTGGAATTTTTAAAATGTTCTTATTGCCAGGAGAAGAAGAAGCATTGTGGGTTGTTTTATTTTTTTTTTAACTTTGTTTTTAAAATTTCCTAACTAGAATTATTTTCCTGGCAAGAACAAGGCAGCTTATACTGTAGAGCAGCTTTATCTATCTTGGGTCCTGAGTGGAAAAGGGAATTACCCCATTGACTGCGGTAGTTATTTATGTTAGATTTTCTAGGGCAGTCTGACAATCATTTACACCAACTGTCAGAGTGGGTTATGATTTGGGGCTAAGAAAATATATTTACTGCGGCTTCTTAAGACATGCCCTGAATATTTGAGATTTAAAATGAAATCTAGGGATGGACAAGCATTTTCAAGTCACATCCACCTGAAAAGCAAGGAAAAAGTCCAGTCAAAAAGAGCAGGACCTAGTGGGTATAAAATGTGTTGACATTATAAGGCTCACTGTTAAAAAAATATGTTTTAAGAGAGGAGTAAAAATTGGTAATCATAAATCAAAACACAGTGAGTCTTTAAAGATTCAAGCAAACAGACTGGTAATACGAACCACATAAACCTGTCAACAGGTACTAATGCTCCTGTCACCTGACTGTAGTTTGGCAGCAGGACCTGAGTATCTAGGAGGATGACTAAGCCAAATGAGGCAAATTCTACTATGTCAAGAAATTTTTTTGTTTTAATGCGAGGTTCCTAGACTAGGTCCTATCCACCAAAAATAAAACACACACACACAAAAAAACAGTGGGAAAAAAAAAACATTCTCACCCTTGGGGACTATGGATTTTATAATTTCACAATTATAATCAGACCCAGATTAGCAGCTAAAACTGAGGATTGAATTTGATGCAGTAGAGATGGAGAATTGGGGAGAGTAGCCTTTGACAGATATGAAGCTGAAAGAAGAAAAGATAAGGAAGGAAAATCTAGGGATTTTCCAAATTTTAACATTGCATGCAACACTTTGGGGAGTTTTGCAAGTTGTATTGCAATATTTTCTTGTAAAGTGCCCTCCAGATGTTGTCTCTTGAGCAAAGCAAATGTTACAGTGATAACGGTTTAGTTTAAGCAGAAGCCCTTTGATGTGATAACATCTACCTTTCATCTGAGAAGTAAAAGATATGTTTCTGATGTGAATGCTGTTCATACTGTGTTGGCAGAGAGAATTTTTCAATGGAGCCAGCAGAACAGAAAGAACAGCCTCTAAAGATTGCTGCATAGGCTTTCATTCATAAAACTTCTGCCCATTTTTTTTCTTTTTTACACTACACACTGTGAATCCTTGATGAAGAATATTTTGTGATGGCAAGAACAAAGTAAAAAGACAAACAGACAATAAACTAAGTTAACTTTATGCAGAAATGGATGTGTCAACTGAAATCAACTTCTTTCAGATTCAAGTTCCAATTCTGCCTTTTGCTTCTGAATTACTCCCACCTACTGTGACTAACATTCATGACTTTCTTCCTTGATTTACTGTGTCATTACATTTGTATCATATTATCAGTCTTCCAATTTCATATTTACCTCATTTGATCTTCTAAATACCACATTACCATTGAAATAAATAGGTCCTGATTTTTCTGCTACATTTATTGTCTCATTCACCATTAGCAATTAATAAATGCTCAATAAAAATAGTTGTGTTGAGTTATGCATTTTGTAAATGAATGACTTCATTTGTTTTTTCTTTCTAAACTTCCTGCTGTTTCTCCTTTCGAATGTTATAAGGAATTTCAAGAGAGATTTCCCTCTTAGCTATTTGGACAAGTAGATACAAATTGCTTATTTATATTCTTTCTGGAATTTGAGTGCAGATTCATTTCTAAAATGTTTTTGCTTATTTCTCTGTGTCACAGGAATATTTTTATTTCAATGAGGTTCAGATTCTTCTAGTGTAGAAAAAATAAAGATAAAGTACCCTAAAAATTGCAATATTTTAAAAAAATCTATAAATATAAAGAAACAGCAACACAATATTTAATAGAGAAAAACTTGAAGTTACTGAATATCCAAGGAAATGAGTGATTTAATAAGTTCAAATCCATATAAAATAGCCATTTAATATGATACTTCAAAAACACTTAATAGCTTAGAAAATTGTATTCCATTCATTAGTAAGTAAAAAATCAGTAACACAAAGAGAATATCATATATACTTATTTTTTCTGGAAATATATATGTAAATTTGCATAAAAAAGAAGGAAGAAAAGAATTATTTGAAGCAAAATATCATTATTGGTCACCTGATTGGGGGCTATATGATTTTTGCTATTTATTTTCTTTTTTTGCTATTTGCATTTTCTAATATTTATTTTCAATAAACTATAATTGTATAATTGTTTTTTCAATAAGAAAATAGAAAAGAGCAGCCTTACTTTCAAATATCTGAGAGGTCAAAATGAAACAATCTGTAAGCAATTCCATTAAGATGCAATTCTTAAGACCACCATATACATACTGACCCTTAACTTTAATTCCTAAACTAGCAGATTTATGTTTTATTTTAATTTATGCCCTCTGTATTCAGATTCAGGCTTATTTTTTGTAATTATTATATTATGCAATATAATTTTGAGCTGTATTATCCAGGGAACATGTATTGAAGAAAGATCATTTCAACACTGAGAAAATGTTTGGAAAATCCAAAGTTTTTCTGCTTTCATTGTGAATAGAAAACTTTCTTCAATGTACCAAAGTAGAATTAGAATTTACCTCAGGGTGCTTCAGTCTATGGCTGCAATTTGATGCAGTTGTATGGAACTCTCCTTATTGATTTATCCTGCTTGAAGCTACTAAAAACTATAGGCTGACGAATGTTTTGGGAGATATATTTGAGAGGTGGAGTCTTAGTTTAGAGGATAAAAAGCAGTTTTGACTTGTGAGTTTTGTATGCTTTGCTTAAAGCAAACATTGTAAAATCTGCTAATGGATGTCATTCACTGGTGGAAGTGTTAAGAAGTAGTCATTTTGTCTTCTTTTATAGTTTTTGTAGTTTTTCTTTTTTTAACTTCAATTTTCATGAGCTTCCTTTCAAAATATCAGATATCAGGAATGATGTTTTCTGGTTAGTTCTTCTTAACTAGGAGCAGAACAGAATAAGTCCAACAACAATTAGGGTGGTTTCTAATAGGAAAGAATTGTTGGCTAAGACAATTTATTAGCCCAGTATATTATTTTTGTTACCACACATGATTTTCCATATCTTATTGTATTAACTATCACATTTTTTACCACATCTTTTTGTGTGAGTTTTCCTGTAATGAGAGAAACATGTGCTCTTTGTCTCCAAAATGGATGTATAAGAATTTTAAAGTACATATCAGTCCTAATCTGTGTTATATTGCACAGTGTTAGTACAGTATTTCATATAAATAGTTGCAGTTTCATTTATTGCACATTGACTATGTCAGGACTGTTGTGGGAAAGAGCATGTTTGTATTAATCCCTTCAGTAATTATATGGCTAAGTGTTCACACATAGTTCTATGTGACTATTAAAACAATATTGATGTACAATATTGATAACCACCACAGTACTCTGATCCAGTAAATAAAATTCACTTCTAAAGGTATTTTTAGTTTAAAAATGGCATTTATATGTTACTATATGTATTATATATTACTATGATTCTTCCAATTAATTGAACCATTAAACATGCTTATTATATTGACAGCAGTTTTATTTTTTTTGAATTTCATTTTTTTTATATAGCAGATTATTATTAGTTATCTATTTTATACATATTAGTGTATATATGTCAATCCCAAACTCTCAATTCATACAACCACCACACCACCCACCCCGTTTTCCCCCCTTGGTGTCCATATGTTTGTTCTCTGCACTTGTGTCTCTATTTCTGCCTTGCAAACAAATTTTTCTGTACCATTTTTCTAGGTTCCACATATATGTGTTAATATACAATATTTGTTTTGCTCTTTCTCACTTACTTCACTCTGTATGACAGCCTTTAGGTCCATCCACGTCTCTACAAATGACCCAACTTCGTTACTTTTTATGGCTGAGTAACATTCCATTGTATATATGTACCACATCTTCTTTATCCATTTGTCTGTCAAAGGGCATTTAGGTTGTTTCCATGACCTGGCTATTGTAAATACTGCTGCAATAAGCATTGGGGTGAATGTGCCTTTCTGAATCATGGTTTTCTCAGAGTATATGCCCAGGAGTAGGATTTCTGGGTCATATGGTAATTTTAATTTTAGTTTTTTAAGGACCCTCCATACTGTTCTCCATAGTGGCTGTACCTATTTACACACCCACCGACAGTGCAAAAGGGTTTCCTTTTCTCCACACCCTTTCCAGCTTTCATTGTTTGTAGATTTTCTGATGATGCCCATTGTAACCAGTGTGAGGTGATACCTCATAGTTTTGATTTGCATTTCTCTAATAATTAGTGATGCTGAGCAGCTTTTCATGTGACTCTAGGCCATCTGTATGTTTTCTTTGGAGAAATGTCTACTGAGGTCTTCTGCCCATTTTTGGATTGGGTTGTTTGTTTTTTTAATATTGAGCTGCATGAGCTGTTTATATATTTTGGAGATTAGTCCTTTGTCCATTGATTCATTTGCAAATATTTTCTACCATTCTGAGGGTTGTCTTTTCATCTTGTTTATAGTTTCCTTTGCTGCACCAAAGTTTTAAGTTTCATTAGGTCCCATTTGTTTATTTTTGTTATTTCCATTACTCCAGGAGGTGAGTCAAAAAAGATCTTGCTGTGATTTATGTCAGAGAGTGTTCTTCCTATGTTTTCCTCTAAGAGTTTTATAGTGTCTGGTCTTATATTTAGGTCTTTAATCATTTTGGAGTTTATTTTTGTGTATGGTGTTAGGAAGTGTTCTAATTCATTATTTTACAAGTAGCTGTCCAGTTTTCCCAGCACCACTTATTGAAGAGGCTGTCTTTTCTCCATTGTATATCCTTGCCTGCTTTGTCATAGATTAGTTGACCACAGGTGCGTAGGTTTATCTCTGGACTTTCTATCCTGTTCCATTGATCTCTATTTGTATTTTTGTGCCAGTACCATGTTGTCTTGATTACTGTAGCTTTGTAGTATAGTCTGAAGTCAGAGGGTCTGATTCCTCTAGTTCCGTTTTTTTCCCTCAAGATTGTTTTGGCTATTCAGGGTCTTTTGTGTCTCCATACAAATTTTAAGATATTTTTTTCTAGTTCTGTAAAAAATCCCATTGGTAATTTGATAGAGATTGCATTGAATCTGTAGATTGCTTTGGGTAGTATAGTCATTTTCACAATATTGATTCTTCCAATCCAAGAACATGGTATATCTCTCCATCTGTGAGTGTCATCTTTGATTTCTTTATCAGTGTCTATAGTTTTCTGAGTACAGGTCTTTTACCTCCTTAGGTATGTTTATTCCTAGGCATTTTATTATTTTTGTTGCAATGGTGAATGGGATTGTTTCCTTAATTTCCCTTTCTGATCTTTCATTGTTAATGTATAGGAATACAAGAGATTTCTGTGCATTAATTTTGTATCCTGCAATTTTACCAAATACATTAATTAGCTCGAGTAGTTTTCTGGTAGCATCTTTAAGATTCTTTACATATAATATCATGTCATCTGCAAACAATGACAGTTTTACTTCTTCTTTTCCAATTTGTATCCATTTTATTTCTTTTTCTTCTCTGATTGCCATGGTTAGGACTTTCAAAACTATGTTGAATAATAGTGGTGAGAGTGGACATCCTCTTCTTGTTCCTGATCTTAGAAGAAATGCTTTCAGCTTTTCACCATTGAGAATGATGTTTGCTGTGGGTTTGTCATATATGGCCTTTATTATGTTGAAGTAGGTTCCCTCTATGCCCACTTTCTGGAGAGTTTTTATCATAAATGGGTGTTGAATTTTGTCAAAACTTTTTCTGCATCTGTTGAGATGATCGTATGGTTTTTATTTTTCAGTTTGTTAATATGGTGTATCACATTGATTGATTTGCATATATTGAGGAATCCTTGCATCCTTGGGATAAATCCCACTTGATCATGGTGTATGATTCTTTTAATGTGTTGTTGGATTCTGTTTGCTTGTATTTTGCTAAGGATTTTTGCATTTATATTCATCAGTGATATTGGTCTGTAATTTTCTTTTTTTGTAGTATCTTTATCTGGTTTGGATATCAGGGTGATGGAGGCCTAGTAGAATGAGTTTGGGAGTGTTCCTTCCTCTGAAATTTTTTGGAAAAGTTTGAGAAGGATGGGTGTTAGCTCTTCTCTAAATGTTTGATAGAATTCACCCATGAAGCCATCTGGTCCTGGACTTTTGTTTGTTGGAAAAGCTTTAATCACAGTTTCAATTTCATTACTTGTGATTGGTCTGTTCATGTTATATATTTCTTCCCGGTTCAGTCTTAGAAGGTTTTGCTTTTCTAAGAATTTGTCCATTTCTTCCAGTTTGTCCATTTTATTGGCATAGAGTTACTTGGATTTGTCTCATGATATTTTGTATTTCTGTGGTGTCCATTGTAACTTCTTTTCCATATCTAATTTTATTGATTTGAGTCCTCTGTCTCTTTTTCTTGATGAGTCTGCCTAAAGGTTTATCAATTTTGTTTATCTTCTCAAAGAACCATCTTTTAGTTTTATTGATCCTTGCTATTGTTTGATTTGCTTCTACCTCATTTATTTCTCCTCTGATATTTATGATTTCTTTCTTTCTACTAACTTTGTGTTGTGTTTGTTCTTCTTTCTCTATTTCCTTTGGTGTAAGGTTACATATTTTATTTGAGATTTTTCTTGTTGCTTGAGGTAGGATTGTATTGCTATAAACTTCCCTCTTAGAACAGTTTTTGCTGCATCCCATAGGTTTTGGATCATTGTGTTTTCATTGTCATTTGTCTCTAGGTGCTTTTTATTTTTTCTTTTTGCGGTATGCGGGCCTCTCTCTGTTGTGGCCTCTCCTGTTGCCGAGCACAGGCTCTGGATGCACAGGCTCAGCAGCCATGGCTCACGGGCCCAGCCACTCTGCAGCATGTGGGATCCTCCCAGACTGGAGCACAAACCCACATCTCCTGCATCGGCAGGTGGACTCTCAACCACTGTGCCACCAGGGAAGCCTTCTCTAGGTGTTTTTTGATTTCCACTTTGATTTTTTCAGTGCTCTCTCGGTTATTTAGTAATGTATTATTAAGCCTTCATGTGTTTGTGTTTTTTACACTTTTTTCCCTGTAATTCATTTCTAATCTCATAGTGTTATTGTTGGAAAAAATGCTTGATATGATTTCAATTTTCTTAAATTTACCAAGGCTTGATTTGTGACACAAGATATGATCTATCCTGGAGAGTGTTCTGTGTGTAGTTGAGAAGAAAGTGTAATCTGCTGTTTTTGGATGGAATGTCCTATAAATATCAATTAAATCTATGTGGTCTATTGTGTCATTTAAAGCTTGTATTTTCTTATTAATTTTCTGTCTGGATGATCTGCCCATTGGTGTAAGTTAGGTGTTAAAGTCCCCCACTATTATTGTGTTACTGTCAATTTCCTTTTTTATAGCTGTTAGCATTTGCCTTATGTATTGAGGTGCTCCTATGTTGGGTGCATATATATTTATAATTTTTATATCTTTTTCTTAGATTGATCCCTTGATCATTATGTAGTGTCTTTCCTTGTATCTTGTAACATTCTTTATTTTAAGGTCTACTTTATCTGATATGAGTATTGTTACTCCAAGTTTCTTTTGATTTCCATTTGTATGGAATATCTTTTTCCATCCCCTCATTTTCAGGCTGTATGTGTCCCTATGTCTGAAGTGGGTCTCTTGTAGACAGCATATATATGGGTCATGTTTCTGTACCCATTCAGTGAGCCTGTGT
Organism: Lagenorhynchus albirostris; assembly: GCF_949774975.1. Classification (NCBI taxonomy): domain Eukaryota; kingdom Metazoa; phylum Chordata; class Mammalia; order Artiodactyla; family Delphinidae; genus Lagenorhynchus; species Lagenorhynchus albirostris. Next base: position 93,035,213 of record NC_083098.1, read on the forward strand.
CTTTTGGATGGAGCATTTAATCCATTCACATTTAAGGTAATTAATGATATGTATGTTCTTATTACCATTTTCTTAATTGTTTTGGGTTTGTTTTTGTAGGTCCTTCTCTTCTCTTTGTTTCCCACTTAGAGAAATTCCTTTAGCATTTGTTGTAGAGCTGGTTTTATCATGCCGAATTCTCTTTGCTTTTGATTTTCTGTAAAGCTTTTGATTTCTCTGTCAAATCTGAATGAGATCCTTGATGGGTAGAGTAATCTGGGTAGTAGGTTCTTCCCTTTTATCACTTTAAATATATCATGACTCTCCCTTCTGGCTTGTAGAGTTTCTGCTGAAAAATCAGCTGTTAATCTTATGGGAGTTCCCTTGTATATTATTTGTCATTTTTCCCTAGTTGCTTTTAATAATTTGTCTTTGTCTTTAATTCTGATCAGTTTGATTACTATGTATCTTGGCCTGTTTTCCTTGGGTTTATCCTGCCTGTGACTCTCTGCACTTCCTGGACTTGTGTGGCTATTTCCATTCCCACATTAGCAAAGTTTTCGTCTAAAGTCACTTCAAATATTTTCTCAGTCCTTTTTCTCTCTCTTCTCTTCCTGGGACCCCGTAATGTGAATGTTGGTGCATTTAATGTTGTCCCAGATGTCTCTTAGGCGGTCTTCATTTCTTTTCATTCTTTTTTCTTTATTCTGTTCTGTGGCAGTGAATTCCACCATTTTGTTCTCCAGGTAGTTTATCGGTTCTTCTGTCTCAGTTATTTTGCTATTGATTCCTTCTAGTGCATTTTTCATTTCAGTTATTGTATTATCCATCTCTGCTTGTTTGTCCTTTAATTCTTCTAGGTCTTTGTTAAACATTTCTTGCATCTTCTCAATCTCTGCCCCCATTCTTTTTCCGAGGTCCTGGATCATCTTCACTATCATTATTCTAAATTCTTTTTTCTGGAAGGTTGCCTATCTCCACTTCATTTAATTGTTTTTCTGGGGTTTTATCTTGTTCCTTCATCTGGTACATAGTCCTCTCCCTTTTCATTTTGTCTGTCTTTCTGTGAATGTGGTTTTGGTTACACAGGCTGCAGGATTGTAATTCTTCTTGCTTTTGCTCTCTGCCCTCTGGTGGATGAGGCTATCAAAGAGGCTTGTACAAGCTTCTTCATGGGAGGGACTGGTGTTGGTTAAAGCCATGTGTTACTCTGGTGGGCAGAGCTCAGTAGAACAGTCTGCTTGTCTGCTGATGGGTGGAGTTGAGTTCCCTCCCTATTGGTGTTTGGCCTGAGGCGACCCAGCTTTGGAGGCTACAGGCTCTTTGGTGGGGCTAATGGTGGACTCCAGGAGGGCTCATGCCAAAGAGTGTTTCCCAGAACTTCTGCTGCCAGTGTCCTTGTCCCCACAGTGAGCCACAGACAACCCCACCTCTGCAGAAGATCCTCCAACACTTGCAGGTAGGTCTGGTTCAGTCTCCTATGGGGTCACTGCTCTTTACCCTGGGTACTGATGCACATGGTACTTTGTGTGTGCCTTCCAACAGTGGAGTCTCTGTTTCCCCAAGTCCTGTCAAAGTCCTGCAATCAAATCCTGCTAGCTTTCAAAATCTGATTCTCTTGGAATTCCTCCTCCTGTTGCCGGACCCGTAGGTTGGGAAGCCTGATGTGGGGCTCAGAACCTTCACTCCAGTGGACGGACTTCTGTGGTATAATTGTTCTCCAGTTTGTAGTCACCCACCCAGTGGTTATAGGATTTGATTTTATTGTGACTGCATCCCTCCTACCGTCTCATTGCGGCTTCTCCTTTGTCTTTGGATGTGGAGTACATTTTCTGGTGAGTTCCAGTGTCTTCCTGTGGATGAGTGTTCAGCAGCTAGTTGTCATTCCAGTGCTCTTGCAAGAGGGATTGAGTGCACATCCTTCTACTCTGCAATCTTCTAACAGCTGTTTTAAAGTGGCTACTTGTGAAGTTCTTCTTATAAAGGATTTTGTACTGGTCATATTTTAAGTAAAGAGAAAAATAATCAAGCAATTCCTAAGTGGACATTGAGCAAAAATATCCAGAATTAAAAAAAAAAAACCTGTCAATTTCTTGTATATCTTTGACCCTCATTAAATTACAAGATATTCTATGTAACAGAATTAGTACGTAAGTTGTGCCCTACTATAAACTGTGAGTGGAGAGTTAATGGTTCCATGAGAAAATGCTCTGACTCTAAAATGTTTGTAATTTTATTGTTTACTCTTCACCTCTGATATAATGGAAAGAGAAATCAAAGATAATAAAAGACAACTATTCTCCTCATAAAAATGATATATGCATGTGTTTATCGCTAATATTTCAAGACTGGATGAGATACTATCTTGCTCCAAGGTTTAGTGACTTCAGAAATGTCAACATGGCTGCCACACTGTGAGACATATTTGCTATTAATTCTGATGTGTTATATTGTGGAGGTGTACTGGGGGTAAGTCTGACTGGCTAATTAAAACTTTATTCTGTGTAAAAGTAAAAAAAAAAATCACTCTTCATTCTTTTATGTTGTTTTCTGACACTGTGTAGATAACTTCAGACACTAATTTGAACTGCCAATATATATATATATATTTTTTTTTCAATGCAACTCAAGAAAAAGATAAAATTTTGCTTTGAATATGACATTTATATGCCAGTCCTTGATTTAGATATGCAGAGGTAGCAAGACATGTTAGCTGAAAGTAGCAACCCAGCATATTTCTAAACATGATGTCCCATTTATGTTCAAAATGATGTGGATGGAATCAATTAGGATAAACAACTGAGTTCCAAGACATACTTTTAAAAAGCAGCAGAGTTGCTTAGTAACCTGATGTAATACTTCATTTCCAAAGACAGCTGTAAGGTTGTCAGAGTAGGTAATGGAGCACTCAGAAATGAATCAAATCTCATGGGCTCTGTCAAGATCACACTCATATTAAATATGTTTGATGCCCCCCTCCACCATCAGAAGTTGTATATATATGCTCAGTAAAACATATAGCAGACGGTGATCAGGAAATATGACTTCAAGTTTGCTTTGACATAAAAATCTTGTTTATTTTCTTTACATGCATTGTGTTACCATAAATCATCAAGCCACATATCTACCAGTACTCACGTACATTCAAGTGTTTCACCCTGCAGGATAACTTGCTATATCCTTGGCTCCTCTCTGGCAGCACTTACTGCAGTCTGCACCTAAAATGTTCTGCGTTTGAGGATTTCACACAGGAAGTCACAAGCAGTGTTACTTTTCCTTCACATTGTCCTGACACCAATATATCCACCCATGTAAATTATATTCTTACAGAGGGACTATACTTATTGAACACTTTGAATAATTTTACTATCTCCTCTGCAAATAAAACCAGGATCATACATACACATAAACTAAGCTGTAAATATAATATAACTTAAAAATTATTTATGCTCATAAAACATTTGAACCTAGGTCCTCTAACAGATGATATATTTTTGTTTTAACTTTCTAAACTCTTAATTCTCCATTTTAATTTGCCAAGATAAGAAAAAAAATGTATATTGAGAAAATGCCAGAGTACCCTTCCTGAATTATAACAATTGGGATTTGAGAGTTCATAAGAAATAGAAAAAAAAAGGAAGGTAGAGATGCATTAAATGATTACCTTCATTGGTAAGAACTCATATGACAGGTCTTGATTTTCAAGTTAAAGATCTAAAGAGAAGAAAATTCCTATTATCTCCTCCTCAGAGTTAGCTGACACATAATCATTACATTATTAATTCTTGTATCATCTTTGTGAGATATATTGGGAACAATCATTTTTCTCATTTTTATAAGTAGATTTTATAAATTTTTAGTTATAAGCTAGCATGTGACTGAATCTTAGGAAAATCATAAAAAAATACATATAATATTTATTGGAGTAGTCTGTAAATAGATATTATAATCAATTATCTGATAATAACCATGAATATAATTAGTAAAAAAACAACAACAATAAAACAACTCTATTGATTTGTATGCAACATCCCTGACTGTGCTTGGGCCCATTTCCAACAGTTCCCACTACTTATGATTTAGGACTAGAAATGTAACAGTAATACAGCTTTCATTAAGTCACATGGAATGAGCATATAGGACGTTCCTCCTAAAAGTAATCCTTTAAAGAGGGGAGACAAAAAAGTGAGCGATCAAGAGTGAATCACAAATCACCAGTTTTCTCTAGGATTGTTGCCATATAATTCTTCTGTGATGAGAAAAAACATTTTTTGAGATGCTGCCTAGGCATTTTACAGTATGACAATTCTGCTCGTACCCAGAGTGTGAACATTTAGATAAGGACCCGAGTTTAGTATTCCTCCACAAGTTCCCACCTTGCTTTTCCTGGGCACCATGTAAAATGACCACTCAGTGTTGAGCTCTCCAAATAGTCGTAACCTGGAACCCAGGTGTCTCTTAAGTAACAGGTGGCTGCTCTCTATTTACTGCTGGCTAGTGACCTCAGACAGAAGGCTGCCCTCCCCTGGCTCATTACACCTCCCCTTCTGGGCTCCGTAAGTAATACACTTGTGACTTTACTTCCTTTGTGTGAGTGTATTGAAACTGCACCTTCAATCAAAACAGGTCCCAGGGTTTCCCCTTCCCCAAAGTGGGAGCTCCCTCTAGTGCTCAGGAAGTTACCTGCTGTACCCCACCCCCACCCCCACCCCAAGCCCTGCATGTGGATTGTGCCTCCTTATTCAGCAGGTCATAATTTGCATAATCTGCATATTCTTAGCTTAACACACCAGCTCCAGGGTTTCACACACAGCTTCACACTATGATCATCCTTTAAAACAAGAAAAAGGCACTTTTAAAAATCAAGAGATGTAAAATAAGGCTTAATACTGATTTTATTTTTGTTTTCCTTTGAACATCAAAAAATGTATTAATATTGAGGTATTCATTGCCAGCCACCCAAAAACGATCAGGATCTAAGTGGTCCAACAGGCTAGAAATTATTGATTCTGATGTTATTATAGGCTCTAACAGTGATTTAAAAGCATACATCTTACTTACAAAGCAGAAATAGAGACACAGACATGGAGATCAAATGTATGGATGCCAAGGGGGAAAGGGAGGGGGTGGGATGAATTGGGAGAGTGGGATTGACATATATACATTACTGATACTATGTATAAAATAGATAACTAATGAGAACCTACTGTATAGCACAGGGAACTCTACTCAATGCTCTGTGGTGACCTAAATGGGAAGGAAACGCAAATAAGAGGGAATATATGTATAGTTATAGCCGATTCACTTTGCTGTACAGTAGAAACTAACACAACATTGTAAAGCAACTATACTCCAATAAAAATTTAAAAAAATATATATTGCAGTGTTAAACAGCTTATCAGTAAACCCTGCAAATAGCTAGTAATTTATGTATGATGGCTATTCCAAGCATTCAGTTTGATCCACTCTGGCCTCAGAGAATATATTCATGTAATCTGCAAGATCAGAATGAGGAGAAATTTCTCTATTGGTTACTCTCATAGAGCAGCACAAAAAAGAAATGCCATTTACCCATCTGGAAATACATAAGTGCCCTGTCATAAAGTGTGTACACATAATTTTCTGAGTCATGAGTTAAAGAATTGAACTGCTTTGTGATAATTAGACTTATAAAAATGAGTAAATAAGTTACTAGAATTGTTAAGTTTGAAGACCAGTTAGTTATTCAACTGGTGAAGGAAAACAAACTGATATCTGCTGTCCTTTGCAGTTTACAGATAGATGTTGTCTAAGCCCAGTCAAACAAGAGCAGATACAGACCTCGTTCATATTTATTTCCTCAAAAAATCCAATCACACCAGCCTTTTATGATTTTTTTCTGACAGAGATTAGAGGTTTTAATCCCACATTTTAGAGGGCATACATTTCCATATCTCTGGCAGATAATTATTTTTATCCAAATTTCTTTTTGGGGAAGACACTGTCTCTTTCCTCCTCTGATTCTTCCATCATAAACTAAAACATATGTCCGGGATTTCCATAGAGCTGGAATTTATTCTGGACTATTCAGCATGTAGACTGTATGAGAAGTTTTCATATAAGTAATAACTATTGCATTTACAGTGCACCTTACACTGTAACCATCACATAGATTATTTTCAGCCTCATATAAAGTACTCAAAGTTGACATTTTTTTAACCTATTTTACAAAGGCAGGGATCATAGCTCAGAGAGTTTAGTTGAGATTTCTAAATCCTCTGAGCTAGTAATTATGGAGGCAGAATCGTCACTTTTATTTGTCTGAAAGCAAATATGCATGTTCTTTCTTTGGTATCATGCTGCTTCTCTGAGGGGGCAAAAAAAAAAGGAAAGAAAAAGGCATCACTGATAAATGTACAAAGTGGGGACAGAGGAGGGGAGCTGTCTTAATGTGTGCTATTTCTGATGAAAGAATAAAGCTAGGTCATTTCCATCATAAGTATCCATGTCATTTTACATCTGATTTGATACTCAGAATCCAACTCTGATACTTAAATGATATGAACTTGATTTTAATAAGCTACTGTTTTCTCATCTGTCAATGACAATGGCTTCTAAATCAAAGATCCCTGGTGAGAATTTGAAGAGATAATTAGCACAGTGCTTGGCAAAAAAAGTAAATGCTCATAGAATTTTAAACATGATTATGGTTATGCTTGCCTCTAGAATCTGCCACAACTGGATGTTTTGAAAAGCTCAGTGTGTTGCAAGTGACAAGAGCCTTGTTAGCCCCCAATAGTTATCTCTGTTTCACCCCACTTAAATATTTTTTTTTATCTGTCATATAGTCTACAAAGAAATGTGAGATTCAAGGAGGTTAAGTGACTTCTATAAAGTCATGAAAGTAGAGGATAATACTCTTCTAGAACCCAGATCTCTTGACTCACATGTCAGATCACACAGAAAATACTTTACAATCCCTACATTAATTCACTAATTATTTACCCTAAATTATGTGTTATGTGTGAAGGAAAACCTTGGATGAATCACTACATAAAAAAGAAAAGGTTATTTATCTGTTTAGAATAGTTGGTATGTATCAGAGGTTTTTTTTTTGAGAATTAAAGTACAAAGAAGAAACATACAATACAGCGGATCACAACTTTATGTACCTCTTCTTAAATCTTTTTTTTTGTCAGTACAAAAGTCTATTAAAGAAAAACCACAATAGGTAAGAAAGAAAAATTAAAGAACTTATATCCCATTAAAGTCAAATATTTCTGTGTATATAAGACTGTAAAAGAGGTGTTTATTCAATAATGCAAAAGAGGGAAATATAGCTTCAGTAACCATTTTAACATAAATTTCTCATATCTAGGCCCACAAAGGAATAATGTACCTAACATAATTGTATGACAATGTGTTAGAAAACATAGGTGCTCAACTGACAAAGAATTAGTTGACTTAATATAAGGGCAGACTAGAAGGTGAGGTGAGGAAAAGAGCAATTCTCTACGCCTCTGCATTTTGGCAAATATTGCTTTATAAGGTACATTGCCCTAAAGTTATTTTGATTTTGGGATTATCTAGAGGAGGTCATAGGAAAACTAAGTGGAGTTCAGGTTTGTGATAAATTTTGTCCAATGCCATACATACATATAAAAAGCAAAACATGATACATATTTTCTGTTAAAGTTTAATTTTTTGATTATAAGATCATTAATTATGCTAAGTAAATGAGAGGCATACTTGAAATGATTAGCAATGATTTTATTCCTAATATGTAGTCTCCATGGTGTCTTTCATCTCAAAAGTCATCAAATACTGATATTAGATAGTGACATGTATGTTCTGTTTAGTCAGGCATTAATAAATAGGGCTAATGATGACATTCAAATATATCAACTTTGATTTGAATAAAATTATATAAATTTATATTTATTTTTAATGTTTACAATATCCATTAATGTCAAAGAAAGAGTGCACTGATTTCAATCTTGTCTAAACATGTAACTGTATGTTTATTTTTACTCTTCCATATGCAAACTTTTGTAAATTCAAAGCTGCATCTTGTCTTTTGATCTTCTAGAAAAAAAAAATTCAACTTTCTTTATCCCTCTTCCAAATCCTCACTTTAAGAATCTTGAGAATGTTAGTTCCTATAAATGTACTATCCAAGTGTGTGTGTGGGAAAATGTCGGTTTTGCTTTTTACTTATTTTCTCTCCTCTCCTCTCCCCTTTCTTCTCCCTCCCTCTCTCCCTTTCCCTCTCTCTCCCTCTCTCCATATTACATGTGTTTGTACGTAAGGATTCCATATGTCTTCTTATTTTAAAAGGAGATTTTAATGACTTTTGAAATGAATAAATATTTTGTTATTTATTTATGGTAAGTATAAATTAATAATATAAATAAATATAAATTGTGCTATATAAAGCACCAAGTACAATTGGAAAAAAAATGCAGATGGTGCCATTTATTAACTTTGAAGTCCTCAATTAGGAAGGAAAATAAAGTGTTTTAAGGCCAGAGTTGCAAAGAACCACCAAGTAGTAGATCTTGCCTTATAAAATGTTATTTAATTTAGTTACATGTCTATGCTTTTTTTTTTTTTTTTGCGGTACGCGGGCCTCTCACTGTTGTGGCCTCTCTTGTTGCGAAGCACAGGCTCCGGATGCGCAGGCTCAGTGGCCATGGCTCACTGGCCCAGCCGCTCTGAGGCATGTGGGATCTTCCCGGACCGGGGCACGAACCCACGTCCTCTGCATTGGCAGGCGGACTCTCAACCACTGCACCACCAGGGAAGCCCATATCCATGCTTTTAAAACCTAGTGCTGCATATTTATGATTTCAGCAAAATACAGAGTCGCAAAATTATTGGCTTTGTCTATTCTAATCACTGGTCATTGGTATGACTAACAAATTGTAAACAAACATGAAATTTGAATTGTTATAGATAATATTATGTCTATAATGCTAATGAACTGTGGATTATCAATATATCTGGTTATTATACTATTTAGTTAGTTTAGGAAAACTTTATCATTTTTTTATAACAGGGAATTTTCTAGATGATTTCGATTTGACCTATTAGACTTTTTGATATACCTCTAGCAATTTTGAAATAAATCTCCAAAGTTGTAAACTCTTTTTATTTCTTTCTATATTAAAGATTTAGAGCTTAACCTATGTTTATGATACATTTGTATAATTATAAAATTGTGTGTGTGTGTGTGTGTGTGTGTGTGTGCGTCAGGCCACTCACTATTAAGAAACTATTTCCTAATGCTTGCTGTCACATAGCTAATAAGATAAAAGGAAGAATTTATACTTAGGACTTCTGACATCTACTTTCAACTGGATGCTGTTATAGTCTATTTACTGTAACTACTCCTAACTTACCACTTGTATTTGTTTATATGATGTCACTTTTATATATTGTGACTTTATATAGGCTACAACATTTAAAATGCTATTAACACAAAGTATCTCTAGAGTAAAATTTCCTACAGGAACTGAGTAAATTGCAAAGTTATCTGTTGTTCTTTTCCACAGTATGTAGTGTGTGTGTAAAACAGAACATACAGGCATACCTTGGAGATATTCCAGACCACCACAATAAAGTCAATATCATAATAGAGTGATTCACACAAATTTTTTGGTTTCTCAGTGCATATAAAAGTTATGTTTACACTACACTTTAGTCTATTAATTGTACAATAGAATTATGTCTAAAAGACAATGTACGCACCTTAATTACAAATACCTTAATGCTAAAAAATGCTAACCATCATCTGAGCCTTCAGTAAGTTGTAATATTTTTGCTGGTGGAGGGTCTTGTTAATGGCTGCTGACTCATCAGGGTGCTGGTTGCTGAAGGTGCGGCTAGCTGTGGCAATTTCTTAAAATAAGACAACAAGAAAGTTTAGTGCATTGATTCAGTCTTCCTTCCACAAATGATTTCTCTGTAGCATGCAATGCTGATCAATATCTTTTTACCTAGAGTAGAAATTCTCTTTATTCACCAGGAATAGATTCCCTCTAAAGAAACCACTTTCTTTGCTCATCCATAGGAAGCAACTCCTCATTCATTAAAGTTTTATCATGAGATTGCAACAATTCAGTCACATCTTCATGCTCAATTTCTAATTCTAGTTGATTTGCTATTACTACCATATCTACAGACAGTTACTTCTTTCACTGAAGTACTGAACCCCTCAAAGTCATCCACAAGGGTTGGGATCAACTTCTTCCAAACTCCTGTTTATGTTGATATATTGACTTCTTCCCATTAGTCATGAACATTCTTCATGACATCTAGAATGGTCAGTCTTTTCTAGAATGTTTTCAATTGACTTTGCCCAGGTTCATTAGAGGAATCTCTATCTACAGCATCCATAGCCTCACAAAATGTACTCCTTAAATAATAAGACTTGAAAATCAAAATTACTCCTTGATCCATGGGCTGCAGACTGGATGTTGTGTGAGCAGGCATAAAAACAACATAACTTTTATTGTACATCTCCATCAGAGCTCTTGGGTGATGAGGCATATTGTCAAAGAACAGTAATATTTTGAAAAGAATTTGTTTTTCTGAGCAGTTTTTCTCAGCAGTGAGCTTAAAATATTTCAATTAATCATGTTGTAAACAGATGTGGTATCATCCAGGCTTTATTATTCCATTTTTGGAACACAGAAAAGTAGACTTAGCATAATTTTTTAGAGCTGAAGGATTTGGGGAAAGGTAAATAAGCATTGGCTTCAAGTTAAAGTCACCAGCTGCATTAGCTTCTAACAAGAGAGGCAGTTTGTCCTTTGAAGATTTGAAGCCAGCATTGGCTTCTCCTCTCTAGCTATGAAAGTCTTAGGTGGCATCTTTTTCCAATAAAAGGCTATTTTATCTACATTGGAAACCTGTTGTTTAGTTTAGCCATCTTCCTTCACTGTCTTAGCTAGATCTGGATAACTTGCTGCAGCTTCTACATGAGCGCATGCTGTTCCCCTGTCACTTTTTTGTTATAGAGACAGCTTCTTTCCTTAACCCTCATGAAACAACCTCTGTTAGCTTCAGACTTTTCTTTTTCAGCTTCCTCACCTACTCAGCTTTCACAGAATTGAAGACAGGCCATTACTCTGAATTAGATTTGGCTTAAGGGAATGTTGTGGCTGCTTTGATCTTTGATCCAGACTGCTCAAACTCTCTCTATATCAGCAATAAGGCTGTTTCACTTTCTAATGAATGTTGTCTTCCTTAGAGTAGCACTTCTAATTTTCTTCAAGAATTTTTCCTTTCCATTTACAGCTTGGCTAACTGTTTGATGCAAGAGGCCTAGCTTTTGGCCTATCTTGGCTTTCAACATGCCTTCTTCACTAAGCTTAACCATTTCCAGCTTTTGATTTTAAGTGAGAGACTTGCCACTCTTCCTTTCACTTGAACATTTAGAAGCCCTTATAGGGTTGTTAACTGCCTAATTGTAATATTGTTGTGTCTCAGGAAATAGGGAGGCCTGAGGAGAGGGAGAGAGATAAGGAAACAGCTGGTAAGTGGAGCTGTCAGAATACCCACAACATATAAGGATTAAGTTCACCATGTTATATGGGCACAGCTGGTGGAGCCCCAAAACAATCACAATAGCAACATCTGAGAACACTGATCACAAATTACATTCCAATTATAATAATAATGAAAAGTTTGAAATATTGCAAGGATTACCAGAAAGTGACACAGAGACACTAAGTGAGCAAATGCTGTTGGAAAAATGGTGCCAACAGACTTGTTCAGTGCAGGGTTGCTGCATACCTTCAATTTGTAAAAAACACAGTATCTGTGAGATGTAATAGAGGAAAGCACAATAAAACAAAACAAGGTATTCCTGTATATGGTTCTAATATAAATTTTTCTAAAAGTTAGTTTATTTATGAATTGTTGGTCCAAATCTCTTGGAGGAGTTTCCCAGTAGTAATGCAGATCATCAATTGAATCAGGGACTCATTTGTGGCCAGCAAATGAAACATCATTGTAGTCATTTACAAGTGTAAGAAAAAGGGATGATTTAGTATTAGATCACCATTATGAAACTTACCTCTGAAATTAGCATTGTCTTCCAACAATTGAAATATAATCAGAGATACTTGTCACGCAATGTCAAAAGTGGAAGGGACTCTCTCTCTACACCCAAGTATACCAGGTAGATTTTTTTCATCATCAGTCTTTTTATTTCTATCACAGCACTTCATCCACCTTATAATATTTCTCCTCTTCCCCTTACCTCTCTCCCTCTATTCCCTCCCCTTATTTCTTCCTTGTTTGTGTAATGACCACATATGTTTTATTTCTCTTATTAACTAGGAGCTAAGCACACATTTGCTGAACAAATAAACACTGACTGCATGACTATTGTGAAAGATTTTACCAACAAGGATAGTATCATATGTTAGATGTTTTTATTGTTAGAGAATTGGTAGTTTTGAATAAATTATTTACTTCTAGAATTATGGGGCACAGAAATTAATATTAGATCATTTGAGTGTGTTTATTTTTCTCAGCAGGTATCTTTATATATGAGAAAAGCAAATGCTAAGAGGAAATTGCAATATAAATATTCAAATCTATTTAGTAAAACCAATAAATAAAATTACAGGCAATTGATTTAGTTTTTTCATTAAAGCTAACTGAATAGAGAGAAAATTTTTTCTAATTGTAGTCTAACTTTTAAAATTTCAAAGTACAAATGAGAATAATTTGAAAAGCAATATGTTTATCCCATTATTCTTTTAATCATTGCATAATTTCATTTATTATTATTTACATTGCCCATTGCTTCAGTATTTTCTATTTTCTACTCTTCAGAAATGTTGATAATAATTTTCTACTTTAACATCCAGATAAAAGGACACTTGACAAGTCAACCAATAGACGGCACTAACAATGGCATGTGCTTAAACACTGACAAGTTTGTTAAAAACTTGAGTTTTGTGGAAATGGATTTAGTTAGCTTTTAGTGAGTGTCATAATAACTGCAGTGTAATGCATGTCTTAAGTGAGCAGTTCATAGAATGTGTTCTAAAACTCATCCAGTTTCATTGGGAACCTGATAGGTTTTGCTTCCACCTATACAGGTACAGTGACTCATTGGGAGCAGTGTAGGAAAAAAAAAATCTTTGAGGATTCAGCCTTGAGTTTTCTGCTCATTGGAAGTCCCAATTGGGAACAAGACACATATGTAAGATTTATATTATGTCTTTCTATTTTAAAACCTAAGGTGACTTATACAGTACCTATTAGAACAAACAATATCCTTTGCAGGTTTAACCATAACTCTAAACAAAAGGGTAAGGATCAAGGAACTGACTTGCCTAAATTAGTCCATTGGAAAAAGATCAGTTGGTATTATGAAATATTATTGTGAGTGAAAGAAATAAACCAATGTAATTTAATAAACATTCAGGAAAGAATGTGGAGTAGCAGATCAACAGAATTTTGGCAGAGGTTTCTGAATGCCATTATGCTGTTACCCATGCCCTAGGCATGATTCACTGCCATTCTATAATATATATATGAATCAAATTGATGCTAAATGTCTTTCCAAGGGATACTTATTTAAAATTTGTATGTGTGATTTTGTACAAAATTTTACGTTTTGTGGTTACAGAGGAAAATATATTGTAAAAGTTGAGGCATCAAGTTCAGAGACCATTGGTTTAATTTTGAATAAAATATTGGCTCAATTTAGAATAAAGTAAACTAACTCACTTAAAATAGAGATTTTATAATTTGAACATTTTAAGTGTCTTATCCCTGAACATAGCGTGATATGTATTATCCAATAGAAAGCACATACATACATTTCACTTGCATACATTATCTTTGTTTTCCAGTTCAGAAATTTAAGGCAAAAGAAAAAATTATGAAAAAATGCACTTTATATATTATTTCCTTAGAAAGCTTCATTCATCTCTAATATCATCAACCATATTAGTATTCTAGATTTTATTGATTCCTCTTTGTTTTTGAAAGGGATTTTAAGAGAGCAGGTTAGTATTTCTTTCCTTAGAGTATGAGGATTAATACATTTGACTTAATGGAAGACACAGCAAATTTTAAGGTAGCCCCAGCTTTCTCAGTTCTGATGATGATACCCAGCTAGAAATACAGAAATGAGTATTGATTGAGGAGAAAATTCCTTCCATCAATGAAAAGTAGTGTAGTTTATCCTTTTATTGCCCTAAATCACGAATAAAGTCCTTTATCTTGTTGACGCAGTTCCCCCTGCATCAAAATATACAAGTCTGGAGCCGGAGGAAATTGGGGCACGTAAGTGGAAAAGGGGAGCTATAACCTATGTCTTAAGAGCATGTTCTCTGTAGCTACAATACCTATAGCACAAATCTTGCTTCTACCAATGACTGACACCCTTTGCAAACTGCAAGCATCCTCTGTTCTTTAGTTTCCTGTATCTTTAAATAGAAATAATAACAGTAACTGCCTTTTAAGGTTGTTGTAAAACATGATATGTAATAATCTGTAACTTTGATCCTAGTTAATTACTATTATGTTCTTGATATTTTTTTCCCTAGCAAAATCTTTAATGTACATAGTTAGCATGATTTTGTACTCTGCGAAACTTGGACTTGCTCTGTTTTTATAAGGGACACTGAAAATTACAGTCTGTGACACCTTATTAGAGCTGGCAAAATGTAGACAGTATAATGTTCTCTGAGTCTATGGTAGTACTTTGTTTAGATGCTCAAACTGATGTTGTTTATATATTTAATTTTTTAATTAACTGACTAAAGCCTACATGTTAATTTTCAGGTAATATGGCCAGTATGGTCTTGAATTAGCTAAACCAATTTCCATCATGTACCTCTCATTTGACTGGGCAGAAATGGCCTGGGACTACAGTACTATTCACACATTTAAGTTAAATACATTCAGCCTGACTACAGATGTCGCAGGATCAATTATTCTTCCATAGCTTTAATTGGTACTTGGATTAACTAATTACTCCACCAGGTTGAGTTTTTACAAAGTGGGTGGGTTTTACTTGCCTATTTTCTCCCTAGTGTTCACTGTAACAACATTATCATGTTAAGGTACCATTTCATTATTGTCATGAGACAAATCCTATACACAAAAAAAATTTACCAAACCTCACTCATTGGCTAACTTGTTTAATTCTCAGATGAGGTTTACACTGGTTCTTGAAGTTTGTTATGATGGAATTTGTCTTTTCCTAACATCATTGAACATCTTACCAGGAGCTAAAGGGGAAAAAATGGTGTGTAAGGGCAAATTAAAGGATACCTCAACATGAGGTACATACTTCCATAACTGGAAGGCTAAATTATCGATAACTGTGGAAGAAATAATGTTGGTCTTATAAGAGTTAATGAGCTACCATTGTATTTGCACAATAGTATGCAGGAAGATTGGCAAGATACTAAAATACATATACATAAGCAAGGATTGTGAGTTGTACTGGAAAATGCTTGCTAGCTTTTCATGTAACCTCTGAGTTCAGAAATGAATCAATAGTGGTTTTTTTTATAAAAGTTAATACTGTCTAGAGCAATGTGTGCAATAAAGAGTTAAAAGCAAAATTACAGAGACAGTACTTAAGACAGACCACTTTTTTGGGGTCAAAGGATGCTCAGAAGAGATGAAGGAGTAAGCACCATGGAGAAAATTTTGTTTCATTTTGTGAGGTTAAGGGCTAGGGTCGTTGCCCTAAAGCCTGAACTTTCTTACACTGAAAGAAGTGTTTCATATGGGGTTTAGAAAAAAAGAGAAGGGAAGAGTCTTCCACCAAAGAGAGAAGGGAAAATGAACAAACCAAGTTTGAAGAAACTCACTTTATAATAAGTACCATCTAGGTTGAGTCATGAAGCTGGCAAGGAGTTAATGAAGTTGAGGAAGTAGCATACATCCCTTCAGGCAGAGAGAATCCCATGGTGATGTAAAACAACATGGCACATTCAGGGGATGGCAAACCATTGTATGTGGTTTGAATTGTTCCCAAATAATACTCTTTTGTCTAAACTTTCTATTTAAAAACCCCAATTAACTAGATAGCATTTGTAATGGTAGGAATGGCATCCCAGTCAACCACAATGTTCATGCTTAGGCAAGAGGACCAGTTTCTGTATAAGTTAATTTAACCACACCACTTCTTAATGCAACAGATGTAGGTAACAACTTATTACAGAATTGTTACCCAAATCCAGATGGCTACTTACATATTCAATATAAATTTGTTACTTGGTTTAAAAGATATTTTATTTGTTGAGTTAAGCAGAGCTTTGAACATGATAATTGAAACAAAACTATACATAAAAATGTGTTTGTGAGAAAACATTCAGTTGAGGCTAATGTCTATCATCTTCTTGAAAACTCATTTTACATGAAGTAAAAGGAACAGCAGAAGAGAGTGACAGTGACATAAAATTATCAATAGTAGAGTTATGTAAAAAGAAAATAAATAGTGATGAAATGGAAAAAAAATGTGTGAACCCAAAAGGGTCAGGAATCTGGTTCAAAACAAGTAAATGTTTTTCAGTTTGAAAAGTACAGACAAGTAGACCTGAAAAAAAAAATCTGAAGCACATCAACTGGAAATATAACCCGCAAAACAGTAATGTCAAATGAATGTGGCTGTGCCTCACCATAAACGTACCTCCTGGCTGGTGTCAGCAGGTATTTCCTTTTAAAAATTTGCCTACAGGTAAGTTATTGAAATCATTGCAAATCAGAGCATGTCTTTCCTGTGGCACAAATTAAACTATACATGAACAGAGACAAAAGTAAGGACAAGAACACTTAGGGGGCAGAGAGAAAGCTTTCTGTGAATCCCATGTTAACACTGAGGTATGGCTCTAAATAGTTACATTTGATATGAAACAAAATTTCATTTAAAAAAATGCTGTGATGAATTATCTCAAAATAAATTGTGTCTGTAAGGTGGTTTTATGCAAAACTGTGAATGATTTGGTTGAGTTTTATTAGTGCTATTAGTAGGTTAGAGAACGTGCTCATAATTTATACAGGGGGATTGTTCTCTGCAGGTGCATAGGGCCAGCCCCAGTTTATGCCTGATGTTCTGACCTCATCATTAATAGGCCCCTCCTTCATCTCAAAACCTCCCAGTTGTAGGGTCTAATTATGTGTGCAAGTGTGTGTGTTTAACCTCATTCATGCCAGTATCATCTCTACCATGTCTTCAGCTATAGATTTCTTCTGATTTCCTTGCTGTTTTGTCTCTAATCCCCAACTCTTTTAAAGCATAGTTTCAAACTTAGAGAGACAGGTTAAAGGTAATGAATGAGTAACCAGATGATAATCAACGCCCTCAGCCTCCTGGAGAATTTCTATCTCCTTGGTTTCTCTATTCCTGTAGTTTCTGGAAAATGTATTCAATAATCTACAATCTACCTAATTTTCTAGAGCACATGAGCAGCAAATACTATGTAAGAATTTATTTCTTGGCTACAAGCCACATTTCTCCATTTAGTTCTTTCTCTCTTACCTTCTCCTGTTCTTCAATTTTCAATAAATTTTGATCAGTGGCTCCTGAACCCTGACAGCTTGTAAATTGCTTGAAAATACCCTGTGCTTTATGTGAACACCAAATATGAATACTAAGCAATGCTGCTTCTAGAGTGCCTGTAAAACTCTAATAGCCAGCATCCAGATGTGCTAATAATCATGTAAGGTGCTTATTGATTTATAGAAACTTAACTAAGTATGGAGCACTATCTGAATTTAAAAAAGGGTCCCTGGGAATACTTGACTTTCTCATGTGGTGCTTAATAATGTTTGATGAGGTAGGCTGAATAGTGAGTTCTCTTGATTTCTTAGGCAGACCTATGAAAATATGTTTAGCATACAGAAAAAAATCACCTTTAAGATATACAATCAAACTTCCAATCCATCCATACTTTTATATTCTCACACATTTTAACATAATTCTAGGTTGTTTAACAACTAGTCTTAACAAATGCAAAGACAAATTCCATAACAAGAAAGATTCCAGGTCACTGCATTTTCAAAGCAGTTTAGATAAATACTTTAGTGGAAATATTAATAGAGAAATGACAGACTATCATTGTTTTATCTGGGGTAATGGAAATTTTGCCAAGAAGAAAGAAATTGTTCAGGCAATTTCAAGAAGTGAAGACGTTACTTATATATAAATGACCTAAAGATGGAAGGATCAAGAGGTTATAGTGTTCCAACTTTTGAAAAAATTCAGCATCAATTGTCTATAAACTGCCTAGGTTTAGGTATGGATTTCAAAATTTAGCTATGTGAAAAATATCCATAATGTTGCATTCACCTCTATACATGCAGCATGCCACAGTGATGTTCCTCTAGGTCTGCCCCTGTGTCCACTGTGAGCTTAGTCCTTTGCATCCTATCCCTAGAGATGACCTGTGCATATACTTCTCACTGACAGCAGGAGAAGGAAACCATAAACCAGAGCACCTCAGTGCAGCAAACCCTTTGGACATATGTGCAAAGAATGATGTGCAGGATAAACTTAATTCTTTAGAAGAATAAATGAATGTATAAGGCCTTTTGTCAAGCCATAAAATTGTTTAAAAATAGCATTAGAGACTCACACTTATTTGGCATTAGAGACTCTCTTTTTTACATGGTTTCAGTTTATACTTAGGTTATACTTTGTAGGGAGGAAGGAGGAAGCCTAACTTCATTAGGAAACTCATTCATTTATTTAATCCTTTCATGGAGATTTGAATGAATATGCATTACCAAATTGATCTTTATGTCTTCAAAGTCACAACCTATATATGACCTACATTTTACAGGTGCTGAACATGTCAACTCTAAGTGTGCTCAGAGAATCTCTTGTAAATGTTTTAACCTTAGAAATATAGATTTTTAAAATATACTTCTATGACACTCTAGTACATATAATAACACACTAAGAGAGTCTCTTTGACTATGTTGGAACTACATTAATAATTTCATAATTTACGTTATGTAAACATTGACAGTCTAATAATGTATATACAAGTGGATGTTGCTCAGGCAGTCCTACGAAGAAAGGTCATACATAACAAGAACAAAAACAGAATCAATAATAACAATGTGATCTTTATTAAGGAATTTCTCTGGACCAGACACCAGACTAAACAATGTATATACCTTCTTCCATTTAAACATCAGATTAGCTTGATACAAGTAGTATTATAATCTTTAGATTATAAATTTAAAATTTAGAGATAAAGCTATACATGAAAATTTAAAAATGAAGTTTTAAAAAAAGCTATGTAATTTGGCCGTTATAAGCTATAAAATGGCAGAATTATGTTTCTTGACTCGATGCTCATATTCTAAATGTGAGGTCAACAAACTTTTTGTGTAAATGACTGGGTAATAAATGCTTTTGGACTATATGGTCTCTGTCATAAACTACTCAACTCTGCCCTACTCAACTCTAACCCTTGGTCAAGTGTAGGGAGAGTGTTAGGGTTAGTGTTAACAGTTAGGTTTAACTGTGAATCAATTCTGAATGTACATATAGACAATATGTAAATTAATGGGCATGCCCAAGTTCCAATAAAACTTTAATTAAAAGAAAAGGCAATGAATTGGCCAACCCCTCCTATAAATCATTGTGCCATATGGATTCCATTTTATACTATGATGAGAAAATGCAAAACAAAAAAAATCCATATTCTTGAACACACTAGTAGTTAATTTACTTAAAACTATGCCATAGTTATTTTAAAAGTGAATTTCAATTTAAATTATTTTATATAATGGCATCTTTCAAAGTGCTAGAATAGTAGGATAAATGTGTCATATAAACCAGATTCACGATTCCTAACCTGATGTGTATATTGACATGATTACATTTGTATTCCAAGTCTGTGATATTTTTATTACAACTAGTTTAATACTTATTTTAAAATTGCTTTAAAATTAAACATCTAAAGAATAATAAAACAAGGTTTTTATTTATTTAGCTTTGTGTAAATGGAACTGAGGATTATTCATTAAGGATTTTTAAGTGTGACATCAAAACCTCATTGCATTGTAGGGTAGCACAACATCAGAAATCAAGAGGATATGTAATTAATTTGTATTTTTGCTGCTATAATTATCTACATTATGTCTGACAAGATTAAACTGAGCTACAAAGACATAAGTGAGCTACTAAAACAATTGCATATTTAAACACATCTTTTTGTCATAACAAGTCCTAGCTGCACACAGTATGTTGAAAATTGCAAATCAGGCCAGGAAAAAAAAAATAGAACTTGAAGGCTACAAATAAATCAAATTATGTATAAAAAGGATGAAATAAATACACCCTGGACTTTTGACTCCAAAGCATCTTGTAAGTTGGTTTTCAGGTGGAAAACATAAAGCTGATGTGCCTCAAAATGTTTCTCTTGTCACAGCACATTAAGAGAAGGTGGCCAGGTATTGTCTTGTCAAAGTGTAAAGGTGATAGAGAGCCACGTCTGATTCCAGTCTCATTAATATTGGAAAAGGTAGCAATGTGGTCTATGAGACCAGTTATCTTTTTTTGTTTGTTTGTTTTGTTTTATTCTTATCTAAACAAGGGCCATAAGCCTGGAGTCCTGACAGATGGAAGTGGGCATGGCAGACCATGTGCTGCCTTCTACCTAGAAAATGACATGTGTCTTCTCCTCACATTCATTGATCAGATCAATTTGTGGGATCACACCCAACTTTAAAGAATCTGTTTGCAATCTTGCCATGCGTGAAAACTTAGGTTCAAAGCTTTCGTGAACTATGCTTGTGTTTACCACCACAACACCTGTCTTTACTGAATAATCTACTGTGTGCAAGATAGGGGAGTCAAAACTGTATATACATACTTTTTAAATGATTAATACAGCACAAACTCTTCCAACAAAGAGCATTTGGAAGAGTAAGGAAGATGAGCAGTACATAAAGTCATGATGGAAGCTAAGATGGGTAATATAGCAATATTTTTAAAATTCTATATACACTTAAAGAAGTATGTGCTGGTCATCTCAAAAATCGCAGGGAAGATTTATGAAAGATTTATTTTATGGAATGATTTTTACATTATATGTAGGAATTTGACATGTGATATTTGAAAGGGAAGAATTCTCTTCAAAATCTGGCCTGTAAAAGGGAGGTAGCAAATAGTTGATTTTGGATGAAATATGTGGTGAGGGGGATAATTGACATAAGCCTTTGCCCTCATGCCATAAATAAATACCATGAATAAATGACAAAAAGTTGTTTATATCATAAATCATCAGTAAGTTACACATGCATCTCTCTCTCTTTCATGTATCATCATAAAGCCATCATCTGTACATCTCATGTATCATCATAAATCCTTTCAAGAAATAGTCTTTTCTTTAAAAAAAGTAATGGCTTCTAGGTCATTCAGATAGAAATTAGGATCTAGTATTAATAGATATATGGCATTAAGCTATATAAGTTACACATGTGCTCTAAGTTTTATGTTTCTCACTTGAGTACTAGAAATATTAAAATACCTTTTTCAGGGAGGTTTGTGGGGGGAATTGTGTGAAAATATAAAATTCTTTGTACTCTGCCTGCCATGTAATAAGCATTCCATAAATGGTAGCTATAATCATTAGCAAAGAGAAACATATACTTTGCTACAATTTATAGTATTGTGCACGTTTTAAGTACCTTCTAAATAAACAAATTTCCATAGGCCATTATAAAAAAGTTATTCTTATACTGAAGATTTATAATACTGTCTAAAAATATGTTTTTCTCTTTATCCCACTCTCTCTCTCCCTTTCCTTCTCTTTATTTTAGTGAATGGTTGATGGGAAAGATTCATATTTAACAGTTTTTTAATGGTAAATGACAACACGAGACTTTCATTGCCCTAATTTCATTTCATTTTATTTAAAAATTAGAATCATCCAATGAAGCACAATAATTATATTTATATTTACACATACGAAGGTAATTTTAGGAGTAAATTAGGGTCTCTTCTTTCACTTTATACTGTGGTTATTTATATTGAATCACTTATATTCCCAATTCTATATCACTTCAAGAACACATCAGGTGGTGATGTCTGTTTCTTTCCACTGACTTCCAAAAAATGCAGAGATGACCTGCAGGGAGCACCAGTCAGCGCAGGCTACCCTGAAGAGCTGGGCTTCCTGGAGGCTAACTTGAGCATCAGAAAACAAAATAAATCAGAGAGTAAACTGACATTTACTGATTTCACTGTATGCACTTCTTGCTTGAATTATACTTAAAAAGGCCAATAAAGCTTTATTAATCCTAATATGTACAATCTGTAGATCTTAAGCGTTAAATAACTTTCCCAATTTCATGCATAATCAGTAAAATAAACCTCAGCTTTCAAGGTCTATCCTCTTTCTACTCTAAAAAAACTCTCTGTTTTCCTGAGTCTAAAGTATTTTTCCCTCAAAGTCTTACCTGAACACAATATTACTTGTTTTAAGATAATTTTTTAATGGAAAACAAAACACCAAAAAGGATATAAGGCACTAGGCAGTTTTTGTCCTTTCAAGTCTAAGTGTCTAAGTAGATCCAATCTACTTGCTCACATGCTGAGGAAAAACATAGTGCTGCTCCTGGGTAGGAGAACTTTGTCTGCATCTTGGGTTGGTGGAGAGCAGAAATGTAACCTATTATGCATGGAATATATCCTTCAAAGTTTCTCTTCAAGGAGTTATAGTTTTGACTTTGCTAACACTGAATATCCATTACCATGTGCTTGTGCCGTCCTATCCACTTGGGCACAATCCATTTGCTAATCAATAAACATGAGCCTGGGGAAATTGAAAATAGTAACAAAATATCTTAATTTACTCCAGCCCTTGCTGTGATTCCCAGTTTCATTCTCATGTATGCCCAGGTTTTAACTCTACCTTGAGCTAGAATTGAGAATAGGAGTCTAGTTCTGTAGTTTCAATTCTCAGTACATGCCTTCCCCTCTAAACTTTTTCCCACTTCTGGTTCTTTCTGGTTGCTGTCCTGTCCATCTGTGACCCCCTAAATTGAAAAGTTGTATCAATGAGAGAAAAATCGGACAATGATCTTGCCTGTGTATACACAATGCCTTCACAGCACTGAAACTGAAATCTCCATCAGCAGTTAAGAGATCCCAAGACACAAATGATCTTGATAGAGGATTTTCCTTCCAACTATTCCCTCTAGATGGCATATTGCTTGCTTTCTCCTTAACACACACACACACACACACACACACACACACACACACACACACACCCAAAGAACATCAAGTGTAATACATTTAGAAAACAGCAATCAGATTGTCAAAGATGGCACAGATTTGTAAAACTTAGACTTATAATAAATACTATAAATATCTCATTGACTAATCTCTGGTGTCCACTGGACCCCAACTCTTTCCTCGTCAATACCTTGTGATGTTACATATCACTTACTTGGATATCTATTTTTAAAAGAATGATGAAAAGTTTTACAAAAATTGTTGACCCAATATTCGTGATGTGTCATATTTACAGACTACATAATTCCAACACAATGGCCTTTAGAATGCTGGCTACCTTCAAACCATCGACTTAGATGTTTTTCAATAGTTTCACTCTCTTCTAATACAAACTTAAACAAGTTTTTTTCCCACGCTGCCTGAGGGATCTTAGCTCCCCAACCAGGGATTGAACCTGGGCCCCGGCAGTGAAAGTGCCAAGTCCTAACCACTGGACTGCCAGGGAATTCCCCCAAACTTAAACATTTTAAATGCTTGGCTTTGAGACACTTTTTCCTGCTTATTTTTCCCTTCTACTCTATCTCCACTTCCTTGTGTGTGTATAGATATAGATAAACATACAGATATAAAATATTCACGTAGCAAGGGACGAATCTGAAAAGAAAATAGCATAAATGGAACATGACTCCTTTTTAAAAATTATGGACAAAGTTTAAAAAACAGATAAACTTCAACCCCTATTATAAATATCATTTTTTATATTTCCAATATTTGTGGCTGGAATCCTTATTCAGGTAAACATATGAGTAAAGTCATAAAGTCCATGGCATTTAAAGCACTAAAGATAAAACTAGTTTAAATTCTAAAACTATTCTGAGTTCAATTTCAAACTTCATGGAGCTGCCATTGCAAATTTTCTATTGGAGAAAGTTTGATCACTAAAACATCTGTTAAAATAATGAGGAAGATTTAGAATTACTTAGAATTTTCTACCTAAATCCCCTTTTTGACATTGTTTTGAGCAAATGTTGCCACAGACACACACTGGGGGAGCATTGCCCTAAGTGTTCCAATACATAGCGACTAACGGTCTACACATTTTTGCAATCACTTTATAGATTGGCACATGCCACCAAGATAAATTAAGTGATTGCATTAAGAAAGACTATCTTAGTCCATTTGGGGTGATATAACAAAACACCATAGACTGGTGGCTTGTAAGCAACAGAAATTCATTTCTGCAAATACCTTGCAGAACTGGGCTTAGAAGGTCTAGAGTCAAGGTCTCAATCTGCAACTCTCTATCTCTGAAGTCTTGCAAACATCTTTTAACTTCTTTAATTCTTGGTATTCTCATTGGCAAATTTTTCATGTGTCTAGGTATGGTTGCCTTATGCTCACTCCTTTTCATTCTTTGGCATCATTTCATCAAGGTACACAATCCTTTCCTGGGGAAGAGAAATGAGAAAATTGGCATGTGAAACCTGTCCTAATTCTCTTAGTTCTCTTGAAAGCAGGCTAGAAAACAGACAGTATATGCTCTGCTCTGCTTTCTGCCTTACAGGGAATGGCTGTCGCTCCTTGCATGAGTCAGTTTGACTAATTTTATGAAACCTAGTAATGCCCAGATATGAGCCTTATTCTTCAATATCATATTTTCCAGTTATAAAACTGTTGTTTTCTAGTCTTCATATACTGATCCTTTGTGTCTTGATCAGTGTAGAACTTTGAAAAGGAAAATGGTACTATTTATTAGAACATCTCAAACACTACAAACTGGTGATATAGTAGTAGTAACTTTTTTGAGTTTGTTATAAATATTTAAATATCTAAAGAGATAATGAATTAATTCACATTAAAGCACACGTATAATATAAAGCACTAAAAAAGTACCAAAATTTTATCAGAATTATAATAAAATTTTCATTTACCTTCCTCTGGAAAATTAGAGATTAGGCCAAAAATAATATATTCTCCTTCCACTGAGAGGTGAGATTTATTTTCCTTCTTTTTGAATTTAGACTGATCTGTGAGTCTGCAATCAACAGAGGGTGGTGGAAATAATGTTATGGCAGTTAGAGGTCAGAATTTTAAGAGGACTGGTAACTTCCAGTTTGATCTCAGGGATTCCCTAACCCAGCATGTTAGAAATATGAATATCCTGCTAAGAGATGACATGAAAAGCCCCTGATACTCCATGGGTGATGGGGACAGCTGAACCCAGTCTCCTAGCCATCTGTAATATCATGTCAGACATACATATGAGCAAGCTGTCTTGGATCCTCCAGCTCATCCCACCTGCTCTCTGAAGTCTGTCATGTAACTCCAGTTGACACCCAGAATTGCCCAGCAAAAATACAACCTAGATTCTGAAGCCACATAATAATATAGTGTAATAACTATTTTTAAGTCATATTTTTAGTATGTTATATTGTCATGGATGATCATGACATCTCTACAACACAGACAAAACTGAAGGCCATATGGATAATTGATGTGTGGCTGAAACAGACAACAAAAATCTTTCACAATTCAAAGGAAAGTGCCATGTCCAGAAAGTAAGATGATCTGGTAAGGCTTCAAGAATGTATTAGAATAATATGATGGTATATTTTGTAAAATTAGAAAACGGAAAATAAGCAAAACTGGCATAATCTAGTTATATAAAGAAAAACATTATATTGTATATATTTTCAGGTTTTATTTTTCTATGTAGACAACCCTTAACCTGGGGTTTTCATCACATTCTCTTTAGTAAACTTTTTATTTTACTTTTTCTTCTATAATATAAATAAACAATTTTTAGTGCTAATGTTATCATTATTTTATGCATTTAAATTTCATGCAATTTTTAATGGTTGTTAAATTTTCCATTATGTGACTATATGAAAAATTTATGTTTTAGTGATAAAATGTTACTGTAAGTAAGCAATGACAATGCCATAATTAATCTTCCCTCAAGCTTTTTCTATAAATCAAGACTGTATTGACAGAAATGATATTATATATTCATAACATTTATCAAACATTTATGTTATGTATAACCCTGTGATGAGTAATTTAGATCTACTCTTTAATTTTCACAACAGAAAACAAAGTGTATAATATTATTTCTCTCTTTCATAGACAAGAAAAATAAGGACCAGAGAGATCATTCATACAGTAAGAATTTTAACTAATGATGGAAGCCTACTAATATTTGACCTAAGGTCAGGAAAGATCAAAATGTGTTTGGGAGATAACAAAAGAAGAAATTTAAATAGATTATAGAGGTTTCACGAAGGTGAGAAACAAGGCTAAAATATTAAGTTTTAGCCAAACTGTGGAGTCTTTTAAATATCAGGTTTAGTGAGTAGTGTAACAGCATTTGATGCTGAAGTTCTCTCCTAGGAGATTCAATTTTGATATCCTTATGGCTGGACAATCTCCAAGAGTTTACATTGGAGAAGGAATCTATGTCTTTCTCAAAATAGTATGTGAGGGAAACACAACTGGGTTTTCTGCTTGTGCTCTCTCAGTTGTCTGAGGGCACCAATGAAGAACGTGCCTTGGCATGATATATATAGGATAGAAATCAACAGCACATCACAATGAGTAATTTCCACAGCCCAAAAGGTCACTTGCTGACACCCAGTGATATAAGTCCTAAAAGTAAGACCAAATATAATTTGCACCTTGATATGTAGGGAAAATCAGGTGGACTTGGAACAGTCTAACCACAAGCTCCCCTTCCTGCTCTGTTTCCACAGTTAAGTCCCCTAGCCAAACAAAATTCCTATCCATGGGAATCAAACACTGTTCATGCTTATCACTGAAAAGTGGGCTTCAGCTCCCTGCCTGCCCATGGAATTATGCAAACAAGCTAATCGTATCCACCCATGGGAACCAGAGGTCCCTGACTCTCTCGACACTCTCTTGTCCTTGATTTTTTACTCTGTTCCCAAGTGCAACCCCAGTGGGGCCCTTTGTAGCAATGTAGTGTTCTTGTCCCCGGGGCTGTGAGTATATGTGACTAAAAATATCAATCTCATCTGCCTAGTATCTGATGTCATGTATTTGGCCATCCCCATAATCATAGGATAGGAATCTATCTCTTACCAATGGGGTGAATGGGATTTGACACATCCATAGGCACTAAATAGCAAAACAGGAACTATCTATGAGTGTCTGAAAGGAAATAGTAAAGATGTATCTACCTCTCTGCATATACAGAAAAATAAAGCATGTTCTAGAGTTTCAGGGAGTGTGCTATCTATTTAAGGAAAAGTGAAATGTAATTAAATGAATAGATAAGCTAACAAAGTATTACTGTACAAAATTCCAAATATGTGGTCATAAACTCTAGCAACTGTTGCAACTATAAAATTAGATTTCAATTATTTTACAGAAGTAGTTATATAGAAAATTATAGAACACTGTTCATAATTATTGGACACTATCATTTAGAAACCAACTCTTTTGTGAAACTGAGGCTGGATTAAAGAGATGGTTAAGATCAGGATGAAAAGAGAGACTGCATTAAGAAGTATCTGCATTAGCAAGAAAAACAGAAAAGACAAATAATGATCAATTAGCCATGTATTATATTACATTATTGGCTCCATGCTGTGCCTTATACAAGTATTTAAAATACGTAAGAATAAATATACTGTTAAATATAATTAAAAATTTTTCATCAGCAAATTAAAAGAAAAGAAATATTATTAAAATCTTGCAAGAATCAAAAGCCAATGAATGAATGGAAGCTTCACTTTCAAGAACCACTAACTTTCTACCTAAACTTGTCCCCATATTGCTATGGAGTATACCATGATAGGCTTCTCCTACTTGTAGAGATACTTCAGAACACACTTCTGTTCTTTGACTGATATGAAATATTTTATTTTAGATTATATTAGATGCCCATACTGTCCTCTACCTACCTCTAGACTATAAGATTTTTTTGGATGGGCCTTTGTTCAAAAGTCCATGTCATCTGATTAAAGATTCTTAAGATATAAAACCATTCAAACTCCCAATGACAATTATAAACAATACTCTTAAAACATATTCAAAAGTTCATTTATGAACTTTCTACTGTTTTGTCACTGTCAATAACAAGTCTGATTATCAATATCCTATCCATCCTATACTGTTTGATTAGGGGGATGTTTACCATCACTTGAGAAACCTTTTCTTATCATACTTACTAGGTATAGTCACTACCTTCTCCAAAATCTTATGGCTTTATTGTTTTCTCTATATTCATAGAACTTACAGATCATATCTTTTTTCCTCATATTTATTCAGGTATATAGTCTCTAACACAATTGTAAATTCCTTGAGTGCAGGAAATGTACTCTGTATAATTTTATAAAGTATGTTTCCACCAATTATTCATTAATTCATTATTTAATAGATCTTTATTGGAGTATAATTGCTTCACAATTATAATTGCTTCACCGTGTTAGCTTCTGTTGCACAACAAAGCGAATCAGCCATATGCATACACATGTCCCCATATCCCCTCCCTCTTGAGCCTCCTCGCATCCTCCCTATCCCACTCCTCAAGGTCATAGCAAAGCACTGAGCTGATCTCCCTGTGCTATGCTGCTGCTTCCCACCAGCCAACTGTTTTACATTCTGTAGTGTATATATGTGGCTGCTACTTTCACTTCACCCCAGCTTCACCCTCCCACCCCATGACATCAAGTACTTTCTCTATATCTACCTATTTATTCCTGCCCTGCAACTAGGTTCATCAGTACCATTTTTTTTATATATATATTCCATATATATGTGTTAGCATACAGTATTTGTTTTTCTCTTTCTGACTTCCTTCACTCTGTATGGCAGACTCTGGGTCCATACGCCTCACTACAAATAACTCACTTTTGTTTCTTTTTATGGCTGAGTAATATTCCATTGTATATATGTGCCACATCTTTATACATCTGTTGATGGACATTTAGGTTGGTTCCATGTCCTGGCTATTGTAGATAGTAATGCAGTGAACATTCTGGTGCATGTCTCTCTTTTTTTTTTTTTTTACATCTTTATTGGAGTATAATTGCTTTACAATGGTGTGTTAGTTTCTGCTTTATAACAAAGTGAATCAGTTATACATATGCATATGTTCCCATATCTCTTCCCTCTCGCATCTCCCTCCCTCCCACCCTCCCTATCCCACCACTCTAGGTGGCCACAAAGCACCGAGCTGATCTCCCTGTGCCATGCGGCTGCTTCCCACTAGCTATCTATTTTGCATTTGGTAGTGTATATATGTCCATGCCACTCTCTCACTTTGTCACAGCTTACCCTTCCCCCTCCCCATATCCTCAAGTCCATAATGTAGTAGGTCTGTGTCTTTATTCCCATCTTACCCCTACGTTCTTCATGGCCTTTATTTTTTTCTTAGATTCCATATATATGTGTTAGCATACGGTATTTGTTTTTCTCTTTCTGACTTACTTCACTCTGTATGACAGACTCTAGGTCCATCCACCTCATTACAAATAGCTCAATTTCATTTCTTTTTATGGCTGAGTAATATTCCATTGTATATATGTGCCACATCTTCTTTATCCATTCATCTGATGATGGACACTTAGGTTGTTTCCATCTCCTGGCTATTGTAAATAGAGCTGCAATGAGCATTTTGGTACATGACTCCTTTTGAATTATGGTTTTCTCAGGGCATATGCCCAGTAGTGGGATTGCTGGGTCATATGGTAGTTCTATTTGTAGTTTTTTTAAGGAAACACCACACTGTTTTCCATAGTGGTTGTATCAATTTACATTCCCACCAACAGTGAAGAATATTTTACCACACCCTTTCCAGCATTTATTGTTCAGAGCTTTTTTGATAATGACCATTCTGACCAGTATGAGGTGATACCTCACTGTAGTTTTGATTTGCATTTCTCTAATAATTAGTGACGTTGAGCATCTTTTCATATGCCTCTTGGCCATCTGTATATCTTCCTTGGTGAAATGTCTCTTTAGGTCTTCCACCCATTTTTAAACTGGATTTTTTGTTTATTTGATATTGAGCTCCATGAGCTGTTTGTATATTTTGGAAAGTAATCCTTTGTCTGTTGTTTCATTTACAAATATTTTCTGCCATTCTGAGGGCTGTCTTTTTGTGTTGTTTATGGTTTCCTTTGCTGTGCCCAAGCTTTTAAGTTTAATTAAATCCAATTTGTTTATATTTGTTTTTATTTCTGTTACTCTAGGAGGTGGCTCAAAAAAGATCTTGCTGTGGTTTATGTCAAAGAGTGTTTTTCCTATCTTTTCCTCTAAAAGTTTTTAGTGTCTGGTCTTACATTTAAGTCTTTAATGCATTTGGAGTTCATTTTCCTGTATGGTGTTAGGTAGTATTTCATTCTTTTACACATAGCTGTCTAGTTTTCCCAGCACCACTTATTGAAGAGGCTGTCTTTTCTCCATTGTATATTCTTGCCCCCTTTATCAAAGATAAGGTGACCATAGGTCCATGGGTTTATCTGTGGGCATTCTATCCTGTACTACTGATCTATATTTCTGTTTTGTGCTGGTATCATACTGTCTTGATTATTGTAGATTTGTGGTATAGTTTGAAGTCAGGGAACCTGATTCCTCCAATTACATTTTTCTTTCTCAAGATCCCTTTGGCTATTTGGGGTCTGTTGTGTTTCCATATGAATTGTAAGATTTTTTGTTCTAATCCTGTGAAGAATGCCATTGGTAGATTGATAGGGATTACACTGAATCTGTAGATTGTTTTCGGTAGTATAGTCATTTTCACAATATTGATTCTTCCAATCCAAGGACATGGTATATTTCTCCATCTGTTTATGTCATCTTTAATTTCTTTCATCAGTGTTTTATAGTTTTCTGAGTACAATCTTTCACCTCCTTAGGCAGGTTTGTTCCTAGTTATTTTACTCTTTTTGTTGCCGTGGTTAATGGGAGTGTTTCCTTAATTTCTCTTTCTGATTTTTCATTGTTGGTCTATAGGAATGCCAGAGATTTCTATATATTAATTTTGTATCCTGCAACCTTACCAAATTCATTGGTGAGCTCTAGAAGCTTTCTGGTGGTACCTTTAGGATTTTCTATGTATAGTATCATGTCATCAGCAAACAGTGAGTTTTAATTCTTATTTTCCAATTTGTATTCCTTTTATTTATTTTTCTTCTCTGATTGCTGTGGTTAGGATTTTGAAAACTATGTTGAATTATAGTGATGAGAGTAGATATCCTTGTCTTCTTCCTGATCGATCTTAGTGGAAATGTTTTCCATTTTTCAACATTGAGTATGATGCTTGCTGTGGGTTTGTCATATATGACCTTTATTATGTTGAGGTAGGTTCCCTCTATGCCCATTTTCAGGAGAGATTTTAAAATAAATGGGTGTTGAATTTTGTCAAAAGATTTTTTCTGCATCTATTGAGATGATCATATGGTTTTTAGTCCTTAATTTGTTAATGTGGTGTATCACATTGTTTGATTTGTGTTTATTGAAGTATCCTTGCATACCTGGGATAAATCCCACTTGATTATGGTGGATGATCCTTTTAATGTGCTATGGGATTCTCTTTGCTAGTAGTTTGTACAGGATTTTTGCATCAGTGTTCATCAGTGATATGGGGCTATAATTTTCTTTTTTTGTGATATCTTTTTCTGGTTTTGCTAAAAGGGTGATGGTGGCTTCATAGAATGAATTTAGGAGTGTTTCTTCCTCTGCAATTTTTTGGAAGAGTTTGAGAAAGATCAGTGTTAGCTCTTCTCTAAATGTTTGATAGAATTTTCCTGTGAAGCCATCTGGTCCTGGACTTCTGTTTGTTGGAAGATTGTTAATTGTGGTTTCAATTTCATTACTTGTGATAGATCTGTTTATATTTTCTAATTCTTCCTGGTTCAGTCTTGGAAAATTGTACCTTTCCAAGAATTTGTCCATTTCTTAGTGGTTGTCCATTTTATTGGAATAGAGTTGTTTGTCATAGTCTCATAATTTTTTTTGTATTTCTGCAGTGTCAGTTGTGATTTCTCCTTTTTCATTTCTAATTTTATTGATTTGCCTCCTCTCCCTTTTTTTCTTGATGAGTCTGGCTAAAGGTTTATCAATTTTGTTTGTCTTCTCAAAGAACCAGCTTTTAGTTTTATTGATCTTTGTTCTTTGTTTCTATTTCATTTATTTCTGTTCTGAACTTTATGATTTCTTTCCCTCTACTGACTTTGGGTTTTCTTTGTTCTTCTTTCTCTAGTTGTTTTAAGTGTAGGGTTACTTTGTTTATTTGAAATTTTTCTTGTTTCCTGAGGTGAGATTGAATTGCTATCAACTCCCCTCTTAGAACTGCTTTTGTTATGTCACATAGGTTTTGGGTTGTCATGTTTTCATTGTCTTTTGTTTCTATTTTTTTTTTTATTTCTCTTTGATTTCTTCAGTGATCTCTTAGTTATTTAGTTGCACACTCTGTAGCCTCCATGCATTTATGTTTTTTACACTTTTATTCCTGTAATTTATTTCTAATCTCATAGTGTTGTGGTCAGAAAAGATGCTTTATATGATTTCAATTTTCTTAAGTTTTCCAGGGCTTGATTTGTGACCCAAGATGAGATCTATCCTGGAGAATGTTCCATGTACGCTTGAGAATAAAGTGTATTCTGCCACTTTTGGGTGGAATGTTCTATAAATATCAATTAGCTATATCTGGTTTATTGTGTCATATAAGGCTTGTGTTTCCTTATGTATTTTCTGTTTAGATGATCTGTCCATTGGTGTAAGTGGGGTGTTAAAGTCCCCTACTATTATTGTGTTACTGTCAATTTCCCCTTTCATGGTTGTAAGAATTTGCCTTATGTATTGAGGTACTCCATGTTGGGTGCATAAACATTTATAAATGCTATATCTTCTTCTTGAATTGATCCTTTGATCATTTTGTAGGGTTCCTACTTATCTCTTGTTACAGTCTTTATTTTAATGTCTATTTTATCTGATATGCGTATTGCTACTCCAGCTTTCTTTTGATTTCCATTTGCATGGAATATCTTTTTCCATCCCTTCACTTTCAGTCTGTATGTGTCCCTAGGTCTGAAGTGGGTCTCTTGTAGACAGCATATATATGGGTCTTGTTTATGTATCCATTCAGCCAGTCTGTGTCTTTTGGTTGGGGCATGTAATCCATTTACATTCAAGGTTATTATCAATATGTATGTTCCTATTACCATTTTCTTAATTGTTTGGGGTTTGTTTTTGTGGGTCTTTTCCTTCTCTTCTCTTTTCTGCTTAGAGAAGTTTCTTTAGCATTTGTTGTAAAGCTGGTTTGGTGGTGCTGAATTCTCTTAGCTTTTGCTTGTCTGAAAAGCTTTTGACTTCTGCCTCCAATCTGAATGAGATCCTTGCTGGGTAGAGTAATCTTGGTTGTAGGTTTACTCTTTCATCACTTTAAGTATATCCTGCCACTCCCTTCTGGGTTGAAGTGTTTCCACTGTAAAATCAGCTGATAACCTTATGGGGATTTCTTTGTATATTATTATTTCTTCCCTTGCTGCTTTTAATATTTTTTCTTTGAATTTAATTTTTGTAAGTTTGATTAATATGTGTCTTGGTCTGTTTTTCCTAGGGTTTATCCTGTACGGGATTCTCTGTGCTTCCTGGACATGGAAGACTATTTCCTTTCCCATGTTAGGGAAGTTTTCAACTATAATCTCTTTAAATATATTCTCAGACCCTTTCTTTTTCTCTTCTTCTTCTGGGACCCCTATAATTCAAATGTTGGTGCAGTTAGTGTTGCCCCAGAGGTCTCTGAGGTTGTCTTCAATTCTTTTCATTCTTTTTTCTTTATTTTGCTTCTCGGCTGTTATTTCCATCATTTTGTATTCCAGCTCACTTATTTGTTCTTGTGCCTCAGTTATTCTGTTATTGATTCCTTCTAGTGTATTTTTCATTTCAGTTATTGTGTTGTTCATCTGTCTGTTTTTTTGTTCTTTTAGATCTTTGTTAAACATTTCTTCTATTTTCTCAATCCGTGCCTCTATTCTTTTTCTGAGATTCTGAATCATCTTTACTATCATTACTCTGAATTCTTTTTGAGGTAGATTTCCTATTTCTTCTTCATTTATTTGGTCTTGAGGGTTTTTACCCTGCTCCTTCATCTGTGACATATTTTTTGCTCTCTCTTTTTTTTTTTTTTTTTATGAGTGAGATTGTGTTTCTGTTTTATTCGTTGTTTGATCTGAGGCTTCCAACACTAGAGTCTGTAGGCTATTGGGTAGAGATGGGTCTTGGTGCTGAGATGAGGACCTCTGTGAGAACTCACTCCAATGAATATTCCCTGGGGTCTGAGGTTTTCTGTTAGTCCAGTGGTTTAGACTTAGAACTCCCACTGCAGAAGCCTCCGTGCAACCCTGGGCTCATGAACCAAGATCTCTCAAGCTGCGTGGTGTGGCAAAAAAAAAGAAAGAAAAAATAAAAGAGAACAATAACAAAATAAAAAATAAAATTAGACTAGGAAACTAATAGATATGTTAGAAAGAATGTGAAAATAAAAAATTGATGAATCAACAACTGGAAGGTATATCAGTATCATAATAGTAAAAAAGAGGAGGAGGGAAAAGAAAAAAACTGGTGGTGGGGGGAAGTGCCTTGGCTATAGGGGGCCTAAGCAAGAGCAAGGTTTGGTTGGTAGGTGGGACCCATGATCAGGACCCATGGCCTGGAAAACGCCCTGGGGGCTGTGGGGGCTGTGGCTTAAGCTCAAAGAACAGAAGGGCCCAGGCGTGCCCCCCACCCCTGGTCCCAGAGGGCAGGGGACCTCACCTGGGAGCCCAGCAGCCTTCCTGTCCTCCAGTGGGTGGGGCAAGTGCCCTTGTCTCCACTCCTGCTCCTCCAGTCTGGGGTCTGGGAGGAAACCTCCTGCCTGCCTCTCCCGATCTCCCTGGCCTCCCTCCTATGCCCCCAGGGACCCATGTGGCCTGGAGGGGGATTTGGAGGACAGTGGATTGGCCTGGGAGCTCAGCAGGCTCCCCATGCCCAAGTGGGCAGGGCAATCACCATCCTCTCCTCACTCACTCCTTCCAGAGGGCCCCTCCTGCCTGCCTCTCCTGTTCTCCTCTCAGCCTCCTTTCTGTGCCCCCAAGGACCCACATGATCTGGAGGGCTTTTGGAGGGCTGGGGATTGGCCTGGGAGTTCAGCAGGCTCCCTGTGCCCGAGTGGGCCAGGCAATCACCCTCTGCTCTTCTCCTGCTCTTCTCAGAGAGTCCCTCCCAACTGCTTCTCCTGATCTTCCCCAGCCTCAAGTGTGGCGATCCTGTCTGGCCTCCATTTCTCCCCCCTCAGTTCCCCTACATCTTACCAGTTCACTCTGGGGTTCCTCCCATCTCCTTACATGTCAGAGTCCCCCACCAGCAGATGGCAGGTGCCCTAGTTGTGGGAACACACTAACTCCACATCTTCCCACATCATCATCTTGACTCCACCTTCCTATTCATTAATTCATTATATCAATCAGTAAACAAAAAGTAAAGTAAAGTATAAAGTATAAAGCAAAAGTTAGCCAACATATTCAGAGCAGTAACTCCTTGCCAACATTTAGAAATTTTTAGCACACCTCTCTAAAGATTTGATAAGAAGAATTATCTCATAAAAAGAGGGTACAAATTATTTTCAAATGAACATGGCATATTTACCAAAATTGGTTCAAGGCTGGTATATTAAATAAGATTTGATGATTATCAATGGATGAGCATTATTTAGAGAGCATTCAATAGCTCAAAAGGAATTGAGCACTCAAGGACAATAAAGGTAAATCAATGACAATAAATGCAAAAACTACAAAAATAATAACCTCTTTCCACTTGGAATTTACCAGTATGTTTTTTAAGAAACCAGGGAATAAGAATATTACATTGAAAATATCAAAATGACATTTTGAATATCAGTGGAAATATTTTGAACTGAATGATATTGAAGGGAGGCATATAAAGATTTGTGGGATGAGGCTTACAGCATGAAAAAAAGAGAACTTTTAGAGTTTTAAATGAATAGGTTAGAAAAGCTGAAAACAGAATATCTGAGGTTTCACTTAAAAACAAACTCCATAAAGTGAAAGGAAGGAAACAATTAAAAAATAATGGATAGAAGTTAAACGTGCAATAGATGAACTCGATTAATGTAAATTGATTGTACAATAAAGAAAATGATCAAAACTAAATGTTAGTTCTCTAAAAATATTACTAAAATTATAAAACCATAACAAGAGTAATCAAGGAAAAAATACAAGTCACCAATATCAGTAATAAAAAAACAGGGAGTATGAAGGTTTTAGTTACATGAAGTATGAATAATATTCAGGGAAAAAACAAAAGATGCCCAGGAATGTGTTATCAATATTTAGAATATTACAGAGGGCTCATTGAAAGATCTATAAGCGAGTGGAGAAATGAGGGGATAATCAATACAAATGTAGAGATGAGAGGAATTATTTATGATCAGAGAAACCTCCACAAAGGAAAATATTAGATAATTACATCATAGAATGTTGAGTGCTCTAATAGAAAAATAAATGTAATGCTGGGGGCAGGGGGCAAGTACAGAAAATGGTATCTAAGGCCAGCTTAAATGTTACTTATACCATAAGACAACCTCCCTCCCATCTAAGCTCCTAACATATTAATTTGAATATCTCAAGGTCTTATCAGTCATTCATTTACACATTTTTATCTCTGAATTCCATAGGAAAGTTCCTGATTTCTCTTTTAATTGCTATTTCACTGTCAGCGTCTAACACTAATAAAATATTAACATATATTTATTTTTGAATGACCACATATTCTAAACTCTGTGGAGAGTATGATAATGATTAATCTAAAACTTAATTAATTCCAATACTGTTACTAGCTTAGTGATCAGCAAAATGAACATAGGCAACACATATTTGTAAATAAATGAATAAATAAATGATTCAGGAAATTTATTTCTCTATATGGGAGATGAGTCACATTTCCAAAGAGTTATCTCACTGAATAAAACTTTGAAAAAAGCAGAGGATGAGATTTTTAAATATTAGAAAACTGCATATTAATTTTATTTTTAATTTTTTGAGAGATTGCACAGTTCATTTGAAGACTTCATGGAAGTATGAATACACACTTGTTTTCCATGTGAGTGTGGATATTAAGCTGTGCAAACTTATGGATGCAAAACCATGATGTGATTGTTGATATTTCAGCATTTTGAATTAAATTACTGCATGGATAGTGTATATCAATTATTGTTTTCCAAAATGGCAGACAATGTATATTCACAAGTAATTTACAACACAGTTTGAAAAAATATTCTTAAAACTTACTTCAACTTTGAAGAATGGAGGTGTGAGTGATGAATAATGTTTCATATTTCTTTCTTCATTTTCCCTGTTATATTTAGGAAAGTGTCTATCATGGTTTTTCATAGTATATGCATGTTCTTTGACTATAAAATTAATGCATATTTATTATAGAAAATACAGAAATGCAGAAGTAAAAGATTAAATCCACCCATGTTTTTACCAACAAGGAGATAAACAGAAAACTGGGTTATGTTTTATTTTATTGATACATAATTCCATTCATTTTGTGCATAAATGTGCTTATGTATTTTTCTGCAGAAAAAATATAATGTATACATTGCTTTTTTGATTTATCAATATTTGATTAACATCTTTCCATTATTTTAAATAATCTTCAAGGAAATAATTTTTTTCTCATTAAAAATAACCCTTGTGTTCATCCTTATAATTCTATCTTTGTGCATTTCTGTAGTGATTTTATTAAAATTAATTCAGAAACATGGAATTAGAAGGTTCAAGATTTGGAATGAATAGTCTGATATATTTCCATGCACAAATAAAGTATTTGTACAAATTACATTACTATTAATCATATGGGCTTGATGCTGAAGGATAAAGGAAATATATACTATATTGAACTTATACTTGTTTGTGTATTTTGTTGGCTATTGGTATAAATTATTTATTCATATCATATAACATATTTAACTATCAGGAAGGAATGGTGCTGTTTATATTCTTCTGAGGGGTTATAGAAAAGAGTTTATGTTAGTGTGAGTCCTGTAAGAAGCATATTCCAAAACAGGATTAGATGGATTAGAGATTTAGTGGGGAAATACCTGTGAGGGGAAAAAAGCTGAGAGAGAGTCAGAGGAGGTAATAAAAGCTGTCAGATAGAAATGCTGGGCTGAGCTTCTGGAAAAGACAGAGAAATCTATGGTAGGGGAAGCTGGACTTTGATGATTTTACTTGAGCTTGGGTATCATTGAACAGAATTAATTGAGCTGAATTGAGATCGAAAGTTGGGGAAATGAGTTCTCATTCTGGTTTTGTTGTTACATTTTTAGTGTCTTAGACAAGTCACTCTATTTATGTAAAATTCATTTATTCATCTTTCAAATGTCAATGATGCAATTTATCAGTAGCACCCATTTCACAGAGATGGGTAAATTAATGACATATAAGTATTTGGCAAATGATGTCAGGGTACTGTCAAGGAGGGAAAATTTTCTCTCTACCACTCTTGGTTCTTTTGTCTGGCTTTAATAATTAAATTGACACAAGGCAGATTAGCAGGAGGAAAAAATAATAATTTCATACTCACAGAGGTCTCATAATGTCGAACCCAAGAAACGACTAAAGTAGGCTGTTTTTATACCTTTTATACAATGAAACAATACGTTTATGAAGAACTAATGAGACAAACAGGCTTGGGTACTTATTAGTGAAGAAACCAAGCAGAGTTTGTTTACACACCTCTTTGGCCCTTAATTCCCTATCTCTTGTATAAGAATGTCTCTCTACCTCCTGGTGCAAGAAAGGAGATATATTTCCTGATTTCAGGGGAACAGAGAAGAGGGTCAGAGTTTCCATGTGGCTGCTTCTCCAGTACTGTTAATTCAAAACAATCAATATGCCACCTTGTCATATTTTGGGTCACCTACCCTGAGCCTCATCAATACCTATGTAAATGCAAAATATTATTTTTGCAGGTTTTTACATGCAGTAGTCACTTGAAGAGTACATTTGACTAAAATGATAGCTAATTCCTGCTAACTAAATCCTCCAAACTCCCTGAGGTTATAGGAATATCACACACTGAAGAACCAGAAGTCAGAGATGTTCTTATCTAAAGAGCCTTTCAGTAATGGAAAAAAAAAAATAAAGTAAAGATAGGTTGATGGTGGAAAAAGAGAAAGAAAAAGTAGTACCAGTTCATTTCTAACCATCTTTGAGTCCTGAAATGTTTATTCCCAGTTGGAGTACAAAACTTCATAGAAATGTAGAATAGAGGAGGTATATGAGCCCTGTGTAGTCAAAGATTTGTATTAACATCCCGTCATAAGCGACTGAAACTGGAATTCTGGTAACTCTATTTTTTAAATGTAGCTTTAGTATTTGTTGTCCAAAATATAAGATTATCTATTTTTTGAGGAGAAAAGAAAAAACAATTTACAAGAGTTATTCTGTGAGATTCTTTCTATTTAAACACATAAAGCCTTCATAATTGCCAAAGAGAGAGAGAGAGAGAGAGAGAGAGAGAGAGAGAGAGAGGCTAGTCTTATTCATTACTCATAGATTTTTAAATTTTTCATCTTTAATCATTTGGGTCCAAAATTTTAAAGTAAAATTGTTCCAATGATTGTTCTCTGAATTATAAATCAATTCATCTTGCTCTTAAGTGCAAGTGTTTTTTAATAAGATTTATGGAATGATAGTGATGATGGCATTTTGTGACATAAAAGACCACTTTTTACACTCTCAAAAAAAATATTGGCTCTTCCAAATGGAAAAGTCATTTGTTGTTGCTTTTGTTGACAACTATTTATGTTTTTACTTTTGCAACATATTTAATTCACATTTTTTGAATGAATCTTGAATGGTTAATCATAATTGAAGAACATACCTGGCCATTTCAAATTTTATCATTTCCTCCATTTTGTAGCACAATTTTCTCTGCTGTTGAATGAATATCGAAAAAAAAATAAACTTACATTTGTTGTTCATTATATATAATCTCCTTCTGACTCTTTGTTTTTTTATACCTGAAAAACTGCAGTACAACATAAGTGAGTAACACAATGCTTGGCTTATGAAACTGGATCATTACTTATGTTGGCTTTGTGATATTCTAAAAAATAATTTGTGAATTTTAAAAATTTGTTTGTGTAGAAATCAAAACAAATTTGTGTAGGAGAGGAAGGATGATAAGAATAGTTCAGAGAGATATTCTGAGTCATATTTTGAGCTGCTCTCTGGTAGTCTGAGGTCGAGGTCTGAGGTACAACCACATTCAGAGACTATAGTATCAAATAGTAAGTAGGAGGAAAGTATTTTCATTGTTGTCAAAAATGGAGATATTTAAAACTCCTTGATAAAATATTAATTATTTTCTAAGCTCTTTTCGTTATGAAGGTAGAAGTATAACCTGAAGTAGCTAAATTATCAAAGGGAATCTATTGGCCCATATGAATTAACCAAAGAAGGTCAATGATGTCTCTGGCCTTGTGAACCACTGGACTAGCAGATAGAGTATATTTAGGATTTCCTATTTAGTTACTCCATTATATTAGCGTTAGATTTTACTTTTTAGTGATGACTGGAAATATGGCAATGGAAGTGGTTGCCAGCTCTTTTAGGTTTTTTTCTTAGCAGTTTCATGAGCAGAAATTGAAAACAGCTTCTCTTCTCACATAGAGATTAGGCATTAACAAGGGAGATCCTCTTCACCTATCACAGGCCCACTGACCAATCATAGATCTAAGGAACTGACATATTCTGACTGATAATGCTCAGGATGTATAACATGACCAATCCATTGACCAACAGGGCAGGTGAGTCTTTTATCATAAGAACATGTGGAGGCAGACCACAGTCATGGCCAGTAAAGATGGTGTACCCAGGAAGCTACTCTAAATTATGTCTACTGAAATCTCACACCAAATAACTTCCATGCTTTTACTCCTCAATTGATTAGAACAAACGCATTTTAAAAATAATGCTTCTAAAAATTAAGTAAATACAGTATCTTTAATTGAAAAGTTGCTATATATACACACCAAAAATTTCAAACAATATAAGATGATTTTTAAAAAGTATAGAATCCACCCACACCAAACCTCCAGTTGTCTCCCAAAGGGATTTGA
The DNA here is from genome assembly GCF_949774975.1 of Lagenorhynchus albirostris. NCBI lineage: Eukaryota > Metazoa > Chordata > Mammalia > Artiodactyla > Delphinidae > Lagenorhynchus > Lagenorhynchus albirostris. The sequence continues at coordinate 93,076,570 of NC_083098.1, forward strand.
TAGTGGTTTGTTTAATCTTCCACAAATTATTCATTCAATAATATCTCTCTGGACTTGTGAAGCACAGAGAAATTTACATATTAACCCGTACTCACCAACAGTATTGTTATTACTGTTATCATCATTGCTGTTATTATTTACAACTATTATTATTTATTCCACTGCTTTTAAGCACCAAAATTTTCCTAATCATTTCTTGAATAATAATTGTGGGAAGCAGAATAATGTCCTCCAAAAGGTGTCCAAGTCCTAATTGCTATAACCTAAGAATGAAGAAGACAGACACACAAAAGTAAACACCAGTGAATTGATATCCTGAGAGAGATGCAGGCAGCTATTGCTGGCTTTGAAGGTGAATAAAGAGGACTATGGGCCAAAATATGTGGGCAGCCTCCAGAAGATGGAAAAGGCAAACAGATTCTCACCTAAAGCCTTGAGATACATTGCTGATGCCTTGATTTTGGCCAGTGTGACCCACTTTGGATTTCTGACAGGCACAAGAAAATATGACTATGTGTTAAGTCACTAAATTCATGGTAATTTGTTACAGCAGAAATAGGAAACTAAAACAATAGATTTTTGTGGGTTTTATTTTGTTTTTAAGAGCTATTTCTCAAGTACTCAAATCATATTATTACCATTTCTTTACTAAACTTCTCATGCATACCTGAAATCAAATACTGTTATGGTATACAAAACATTTTTTGGTGTGGTCCCAATCTATTTATCAGGCTGTCTTTAAATATTCCATCCTTCTTTTCTTAATTCATTCTTCTGCTCACTTTCATCAAACGTGTCATGCTGCTTTCACTTTTACACATTTATTCTTTCTGCCTGGAATGTTTTTCCACCCATTTTGCACTCAATGCACTCTCCCCACATGACTCAGCTCAAATGGCACAGTCTCAGAGATGTCCCCTTGAATGCATATCTCTATGCATATTTTTTCCATAATACATATTTGTATATATATTGGGTAATTTTATATTTGATTATATCATACTATATTTAAAATGCAGTTGTTGTTTCTGGAAATATGCTGATTTCTACTCCAAAATTTTGCACTTTCTCTTACCTCTACTGAAGTTCTCCTCTTCTGGATACTTATTAGCCACTTAATATGTTATATGTTGTGCTCTGTATGATGATATATAATACATATTTATTTTATTGTTCCATAGCCCACAGCAAAATTGTACATTCTTTCTTACCCTGGATAAAATCTTGGGAAAAACCATATAATTTTTACAATTTTTAAATCATTTTAATTTTTTAAATTAAATATCAAATTCAAACTACTATAGGAACTTCTACTCAATTCAAAGCTCCACTCCCAGCTGGATGTACCTTAGACCCTGAGTCACCATGGAGAATGGGAAGGGGCTGTATGTTTGATTTCTTTTCTGTTTTAAATTCTGACACATCCTATCCTCAGTATTTGCCCTTTTCAGTCTTGCCAAGGGTGAACTGAGGGAGAGGGAGAGGACATAAAAGAAATAAAATAATTTTTGCATTTGTTGTTGTTATAATCTGGCTTTGATACCTCCTGGGATTACCAGACTTCAAGATAGGACAGGAGGAGCTTCAACATGGTGGAAGAGTAAAACGCGGAAATCACCTTCCTCCCCACAAATACACCAGAAATACATCTACATGTGGAACAACTCCTACAGAACACCTACTGAATGCTAGCAGAAGACCTCAGACCTCCCAAAAGGCAAGAAACTCCCCACGTACCTGGGTAGGGCAAAAGAAAAAAGAAAAAACAGAGACAAAGAATAGGGACGGGACCTGCACCAGTGAGAGGGAGCTGTGAAGGAGGAAATGTTTCCATACACTAAGAAGCCCCTTGGCGGGCGGAGACTGCGGGTGGCGGAGCAGGGAGCTTCGGAGCCACGGAGGAGAGCACAGCCACAGGGGTGCGGAGAGCAAAGTGGAGAGACTCCCACACAGAGGATCGGTGTTGGCCAGCACTCACCAGCCCGAGAGGCTTGCCTGCTCACCCGCTGGGGTGGGCGGGGGCTGGGAGCTGAGGCTCTGGCTTCAGTCGGACCCCAGGGTTGGAGTTGGCGGCATGAACACAGCCTGAAGGGTGCTAGTGCGCCATGGCTAGCTGGGAGGGAGTCCGGGAAAACGTCTGGAGCTGCCGAAGAGGCAAGAGACTTTTTCATCCCTCTTTGTTTCCTGGTGCGCGAGGAGAGGGATTAAGAGCGCTGCTTAAAGGAGCTCCAGAGATGGGCATGAGTGGCGGCTATCAGCGCGGACCCCACAGACGGGCATGAAACACTAAGGCTGCTGCTGCAGCCACCAAGAAACCTGGGTGCCAGCACAGTTCACTATCCATACCTCCCCTCCTGGGAGCCTGTGCAGCCTGCTACTGCCAGGGTCCCGTGATCCAGGGACAACTTCCCTGGGAGATCGTACGGCGCGCCTCAGGCTGGTGCAATGTCACGCAGGCCTCTGCTGCTGCAGGCTTGCCCCTCATCCGTACCCCTCCCTCCCCCCGGCCTGAGTGAGTCAGAGCCCCCTAAACAGCTGCTCCTTTAACCCTGTCCAGTCTGAGCGAAGAACAGATGCCCTCAGGCGACCTACATGCAGAGGCAGGTCCAAATCCAAAGTTGAACCCCAGGAGCTATGCAAACAAAGAAGAGAAAGGGAAATTTCTTCCAGCAGCCTCAGGAGCAGCGGATTAAATCTCCACAATCAACTTGATATACCCTGCATCTGTGGAATTCCTGAATAGACAATGAATCATCCCAAATTGAGGATGTGGACTTTGGGAACAAAGATATATATATTTTTTTTCCCCCTTTTTCTCTTTTTGTGAGTGTGTATGTGTATGCTTCTGTGTGGGATTTTGTCTGTATAGCTTTGCTATTACCATTTATCCTAGGGTTCTGTCTGTCTGTTTTTGTTTTTTATTTTACTTTAAAAAATTTTTTCTTAATAATTATTTTTTATTTTAATAACTTTATTTTATTTTATCTTCTTTCTTCCTTTCCTTCCTTCTATTTTTTCTTCCTTTTATTCTGAGCCATGTGGATGAAAGGCTCTTGGTGCTCCAGCCAGGCATCAGGGCTGTGCCTCTGAGGTGTGAGAGCCAAGTTCAAGACACTGGTCCACAACAGACCTCCCAGCTCCACGTGATATCAAATGGTGAAAATCTCCCAGAGATCTCCATCTCAATGTCAAGACCCAGCTTCACTCAAAGACCAGCAAGCTACAGTGCTGGACACCCTATACCAAACAACTAGCAAGACAGGAACACACACCCATCCATTAGCAGAGAGGCTGCCTAAAATCACAATAAGGCCACAGACCCCCCAAAACACACCACCAGATGTGGACCTGCCAACCAGAAAGACAAGATCCAGCCTCATCCACCAGAACACAGGCACTAGCCCCTCCACCAGGAAGCCTACACAACTCACTGAACCAACCTTAGGCACTGGAGGCAGACACCAAAAACAATGGAAATGACGAACCTGCAGCGTGCAAAAAGGAGACAGCAAAAACAGAAAGTTAAGCAAAATGAAAAGACAGAAAAACACACAGCAGATGAAGGAGCAAGGCAAAAGCCCACCAGGCATAACAAATGAAGAGGAAATAGGCAGTTTACCTGAAAAAGAATTCAGAATAATTATAGTAAAGATGATCCAAAATCTTGGAAATAGAATAAATGCAAGAAACTTTTAATAAGGATCTAGAAGATCTAAAGAGCAAACAAACAATGATGAACAACACAATAAATGAAATTAAAAATTCTCTAGCAGGGATCAAGAGCAGAATAACTGAGGCAGGGGAACAGATAAGTGACCTGGAAGATAAAATAGTGGAAATAACTACTGCAGAGCAGAATAAAGAAAAAAGAAAGAAAAGAACTGAGGACAGTCTCAGAGACCTCTGGGACAACATTAAATGCACCAACATTCACATTATAAGGGCACCAGAAGAAGAAGAAGAGAAAAAGAAAGGGACTAAGAAAATATTTAATGAGATTATAGCTGAAAATTTCCCAAATATGGGAAAGGAAATATTTAATCAAGTCCAGGAAGCACAGAGAGTCCGATACAGGAAAAATCCAAGGAGAAACATGCCAAGACACATATTAATCAAACTATCAAATGTTAAATACAATACGGTATTTGTCTTTTTCTTTCTGACTTACTTCACTCAGAAAGAAAAAGACAAATACCGTATGCTAACACATATATATGGAATTTAAGGAAAAAAATGTCATGAAGAACCTAGGGGTAAGGCAGGAATAAAGACGCAGACCTCCTAGAGAACGGACTTGAGGTTATGGGGAGGGGGAAGGGTGAGCTGTGACAGGGCGAGAGAGAGTCATGGACATATACACACTAACAAACGTAGTAAGGTAGATAGCTAGTTGGAAGCAGCCGCATGGCACAGGGATATTGGCTTGGTGCTTTGTGACAGCCTGGAGGGGTGGGATAGGGAGGGTGGGAGGGAGGGAGATGCATGAGGGAAGAGATATGGGAACATATGTATATGTATAACTGATTCACTTTGTTATAAAGCAGAAACTAACACACCATTGTAAAGCAATTATACCCCAATAAAGATGTTAAAAAAATGTTAAATACAAAGAAGAAATATTAAAGGCAGCGAGGGAAAAACAACAAATAAACAGAAGGGAACCCCCGTAAGGTTAACAGCTGATCTTTCATCAGAAACTCTGCAAGCCAGTAGGAAGTGGCAGGACATATTTAAAGTGATGAAGGAGAAAAACCTACAACCAAGATTACTCTACCCGGCAAGGATCTCATTCAGATTTGACGGAGAAATTAAAACCTTCACAGACAAGCAAAACCTAAGAGAATTCAGCACCACGAAACCAGCTTTACAACAAATGCTAAAGGAACTTCTCTAGGCAGGAAACACAAGAGAAGGAAAAGACCTAAAATATTAAACCCAAAACAATTAAGAAAATGGTAATAGGAACATACAAACCAATAATTACCTTAAATGTATTTGGATTAAATGTTTCAACCAAAAGACATAGACTGGCTGAATGGATACAAAAACAAAACCCGTATATGTGTTTTCTACAAGAGACCCACTTCAGACCTAGGGACACATGCAGACTGAAAGTAAGGGGATGGAAAAAGATATTCCATGCAAATGGAAATCAAAAGAAAACTGGAATAACAATTCTCCTATCAGACAAAATAGACTTTAAAACAAAGACTATTAGAAGAGACAAAGAGTACACTACATAATGATCAAGGAATTGATCCAAGAAGAAGGTATAACAATTGTAAATATTTATGCACCCAACATAGGAGCACCTCAATACATATGGTAAATACTAACAGCCATAAAAGGGGAAATCGACAGTGACACAATCATAGTAGGGGACTTTAACACCCTACTTTCACCAATGGACATATTATCCAAAATGAAAATAAATAAGGAAACACAAGCTTTAAATGATACATTAAAAAAGATGGACTTAGTTGATATTTATAGGACATTCCATCCAAAAACAACAGAATACACATTCTTCTCAAGTGCTCATGGAACATTCTCCAGGACAGATCATATCTTGGCTCACAAATCAAGAATTGGCAAATTTAAGAAAATTGAAATTGTATCAGGTATCTTTTCCGACCACAATGCTATGAGACTAGATATCAATTACAGGAAAAAATCTGTAAGAAATACAAACATATGGAAGCTAAACAACACACTACTTAATAACAAAGAGATCACTGAATAAATCAAAGAGGAAATCAAAAAATACCTAGAAACAAATGACAATGAAAACAAAACGACCCAAAACCTATGGGATTCAGCAAAAGCAGTTCTAAGAGAGAAGTTTATAGCAGTACAAGCCTACCTTAAGAAACAAGGAACATCTCAAATAAACAACCTAATTTTATACTTAAAGCAATTAGAAAAAGAAGAACAAAAAACCCCAAACTTAGCAGAAGGAAAGAAATTATAAAGATCAGATCAGAAATAAATGAAAAAAAAATGAAGGAAACGATAGCAATGATCAATAAATCTAAAATCTGGTTCTTTGAGAAGATAAACAAAATTGATAAACCATTATCCAGAGAAAAAAGGGAGAAGATTCAAATCAATAGAATTAGAAATGACAAAAGAGAAGTAATAACTGACACTGCAGAAATAAAAAGGATCATTAGAGATTACTAAAAGCAACTATATGTCAATAAAATGGACAACCTGGAAGAAATCGACAAATTCTTAGAAATGAACAACATTCTGAGACTGAAACAGGAAGAAATAGAAAATATGAACAGACCAATCACAAGCACTGAAATTGAAACTGTGATTAAAAATCTTCCATCAAACAAAAGCCCAGGACAAGATGGCTTCGCAGGAGAATTTTATCAAACATTTACAGAGGAGCTAACAACTCTCCTTCTCAAACTCTTCCAAAATGTAACAGGACGAACACGCCCAAATTCATTCTAAGAGGCCACCATCACTCTGATACAAAAACCTGACAAAGATGTCACAAAGAAAGAAAACTACTGACCAATATCACTAATGAACGTAGATGAAAAACTCCTCAACACAATACTAGCAAACAAAATTCAAGAACACATTAAAAGGATCATACACTATGATCAAGTGGGGTTTATCCCAGGAATGCAAGGATTCTTCAATATATGCAAATCAATCAACGTGATACTCCATATTAACAAATTGAAGGAGAAAAACCATGTGATCATCCCAATAGATGCAGAGAAAGCTTTTGACAAAATTCAACACTCATTTATGATAAAAACCCTCCAGAAAGTAGGCATAGAGGGAACTTTCCTCAACATAATAAAGGCCATATATGACAAACCCACAGCCAACATCACCCTCAATGTTTAAAAACTGAAACCACTTCCACTAAGATCAAGAACAAGACAAGGTTGCACTCTCACCACTATTATTTAACATAGTTTTGGAAGTTTTAGCCACAGCAATCAAAGAAAAAGAAATAAAAGGAATCCAAATAACAAAGGAAGAAGTAAAACTGGCTGTTTGCAGATGACATGATACTATATATACAGAGAATCCTAAAGATGTTACCAGAAAACTGCTAGAGCTAATCAATGAATTTGGTAAAGTAGCAAGATACAAAATTAATGCACAGAAATCTGTTGCATTCCTATACACTAATGACGAAAAAATCTGAAAGTGAAATTAAGAAAACACTCCCATTTACCATTGCAACAAAAAGAATAAAATATCTAGGAATAAACCTACCTAACGAGACAAAAGACCTGTATGCAGAAAATTATATGACACTGTTGAAAGAAATTAAAGATGATACAAAAAGATGGAGAGATATACCATGTTCTTGGATTGGAAGAATCAACATTGTGAAAAAGACTCTACTACCCAAAGCAATCTAGAGATTCAATGCAATCCCTATCAAACTACAAATGGCATTTTTTACAGAACTAGAAAAAAAAATTCACAATTTGCATGGAAACAAAAAAGACGCTGAATAGCCAAAGCAATTTTGAGAAAGAGAAACAGAGCTGGAAGAATCAGGCTTGCTGACTTCAGACTATACTAAAAAGCTACAGTAATCAGGACAGCATGGTACTGGCACAAAAACAGAAATATAGATCAAGGGAACAAGATATAAAGCCCAGAGATAAACCCACGCACATATGGTGACCTTATCTTTGATAAAGGAGGCAAGAATATACAGTGGAGAAAGGACAGCCTCTTCAATAAATGGTGCTGGGAAAATTGGACAGCTACACATAAAAGAATGAAATGAGAACACTCCCTAATACCGTACACAAAAATAAACTCAAAATGGATTAAAGACCTAAATGTAATGCCAGACACCATCAAAGTCTTAGAGGAAAACATAGGCAGAACACTCTATGACATAAATCACAGCAAGATCCTTTTGACCCACCTGCTAGAGAAATGGAAATAAAAACAAAAATTAAAAATGGGACCTAATGAAACTTCAAAGCTTTTGTATAGCAAAGGAAACCATAAACATGACGAAAAGACACCTCTCAGAATGGGATAAAATATTTGCAAATGAAGCAACTGACAAAGGATTAATCTCCAAAACATACAAGCAACTCATGCAGCTCAATATCAAAAAAACAAAAAAACCTAATCCAAAAATGGGCAGAAGACCTAAATAGACATTTCTCCAAAGAAGACATACAGATTGCCAACAAACACATGAACGCATGATCAACATCATTAATCATTAGAGAAATTCAAATCAGAACTACAATGAGATATCATCTCACACGAGTCAGAATGGCTGTCATCAAAAAATATACAAACAATAAATGCTGGAGAGGGTGTGGAGAAAAGGGAACTCTTTTGCACTGTCAGTGGGAATGTAAATTGATACAGCCACTATGGAGAACAGTATGGAGCTTCCTTGAAAAACTCAAAATAGTACTACCATATGACCCAGCAATCCCACTACTGGCCATATACCCTTAGAAAACCATCATTCAAAAAGAGTCATGTACCAAAATGTTCATTGCAGCTCTATTTACAATATCCAGGACATGGAAATCACCTAAGTGTCCATCAACAGATGAATGGATAAGGAAGATGTGGCACATATATACAGTGGAATATTACTCAACCATAAAAAGGAACAAAATTAAGTTATTTGTAGTTAGGTGGATGGACCTAGAGATTGTCATCCAGAGTGAAGTAAGTCTGAAAGAGAAAAACAAATAGTGTATGCTAACACATATATATGGAATAAAAAAAAACAAAAACAAAATCAAAAAACAATGGGAGGGGGAAGGGTAAGCTGGGACAAAGTGAGAGAGTGGCATGGACATATATACACTACCAAATGTAAAATAGATAGCTAGTGAGAAGAAGCCACATGACACAGGGAGATCAGCTCAGTGCCTTGTGACCACCTAGAGGGGTGGGATAGGGAGGGTGGGAGGGAGGGAGATGCAAGAGGGTAGACTTATGGGGACATATGTATATATATAACTGATTCACTTTGTTATAAAGCAGAAACTAAGACACCAAAGATGTTAAAATAAATAAATAAATAAAATGATAGGACATGTTCCTTCACAATACATTTTTATTAATTCTTCAATGATCCCCTGTCTCTGGGAATCTCCCAGCTGTACACACAGGGGAGAGAGGAGATCCTAATCCAGCAAATACTTTGCCTGCAAACCGTGTATCCTGTGATTTTATTTTATTTTATTTTATTTTTTTCCAAAAGGACGATATCCTGTCCAAACCTTGTCTGCATGGAAATTTATCCAACTGGTGAGTATACAATTTTCTAATTTGAGAAAAAAAAATAAATCAAAATAAAAAAAGCCTCACTAGGTTGAAACCACCTAGGAGCTTTCAACTGCAGTTTCTCTGACGTTGGCAATGTGTCTCCTGCCTGACCTCTGAGGCCTGTCATATCAGGTCCAGCTATGCTAGTGATCTAATCCTCTGTTGGAGACGCTTTCCTCCAGTTGGATGTCTAAAGCATAGGAGTCATCAAAATGACTCAAATCCCATTCAATTTTCAGGATACACATCCAGGTTACAGGAAACACATCCTGTTTCTCCAATGCCGCCTGTATCTTTGTTATGCCATCTGTATGCCTATCTAAATCCAGTTGTCTTTCACTGATTCTAATCTAAATTTACCCCATTATGTTATGTACTACTAAAAAATGTTGTTCATTGATTAAACAGGACAGTATAATGAAAAATAATTTCCCATGAAATAACAATTTAGGCTCTTATGATAGTCCTAGTAATGGTCAAAAGAACATATTTAAAGTTCAAAAGTAATACTATTAGAAATTTTGTGTTTAATATAAATGTTGGAGTGATTCTGCTCTCTATGAATTCACAAAAATTTAAACTGTTTATTAATTTTATAATAAGAATCTACATAATTATTAGTCATTAATAACACTAAAGCAGCAACTATAATTCATTGATCATCATTTAGTGAGAGATGATTTGGGGTACTTTGCTATATTATGCTTTTTTAGCCTCACAGCAGTTCCATAATATAAGTCTTATTGTCAATATTGCACCAATGTGGAAATGGGCCTTCAAATTGCTTACATAACATGCCAAAATATACATATAACTCAGAAGAAAATATAACCCAACAGCAAGTATGGCTGATTCTAATGACCATACCATGGTCCTAGAAAATATTTTACAGTCTTAAAAACAGAATTTTTCCAGATTATTTATTTTTGCATACCACAAGATTCTGTTGTCTAACTTTTAATTTTAACTACAAGTGTGAGTTTTATTACCTTTCTTCTGGACTCAAGTTGTAAGTATGCTTTATATCAGCCAGGAATTTTAATCAGTCCCAAATATAGTATAGGAATCATAGGAAAATAGTGATGAAAATTTTAAAAACATGATTTTATCTTATAGATGCATTAAATATAAATTTAGAAATAATTTTTGCTTACAGAAAGTATTCATATAGATCCTCTATGGGTAAAAAATTGGCTATGATTTCAGATGTATAGTCATATATTAGATGCTTTTATAGTTGTCAATCTGTCCTTGTCTGGTTTTAATATCAAGGCAATACTGTCATCATATAGTTTCCTAATTTTTAAGGTTTAATTAAATAATTTGGCTCCCCAGTTACTAGTTCCTCTAGAAGAATTTACATACAGTTGATTTGTTACTTCTGTGTTTAGTGCAAAACATCTGTAAAATCATCTGTGGCTGTGTGTGGGCAAAATCACACAAAGAAGCATACACATACACACTCATAAAAAGAGAAAAAGGAAAAAAAAATGTAAAAATAAATAAATAAATAATAAAAATGAAAACAATTAAATAAAAACTAAATTATAAAAGAAGAGAGCAACTAAACCAATAAACACATCCACCAATGATAATAAGCACTAAAAACTAAACTAAGATAAACATAAACCAGAAACAAATTAGATGCAGAAGGTAAATTCCAAGTCTACAACTGCTCCCAAAGTACATTGCCTCAATTTTGGGAACATTCGCTGTCTATTCAGGTTCTCTTCAGATGCATAGTTTATCAAGTTGATTGTGGGGATTTAATCTGCTGCTTCTGAGGCTGCACAGAGAAATTTCCCTTTCTCTTCTTTGTTTGCACAGCTCCTGGTGTTCAGCTTTGGTTTTGGCCCTGCCTCTGCATGTATGTGTCTCTCAGGAGTCTGTTCCCCACCCAGATAGGAGGGATTAAGCAGCAGCTGATTAGGACTCTCTTGCTCACTCAGGATGTGGAGAGGGAGGGGTACAGTAGTCATAATTGGAATGTGGGGCGAGCATGAGGTGGCAGAGCGTGGTGTGACATTGCAACAGCCTGAGGCACGCTATGTGTTCTCCCAAGGATGTTGTCCCTTGATCTCAGGACCCTGGCAGTGGCATGCTGCACAAGCTCCCAGGGGCGTGTGGACCCTGGCAGTGTCATGCTGCACAAGTTCCCAGGGGCGTGTGGGTAGTGACCTGTGCTTGCACACAGGATTCTTGGTGGCAGCGGCAGCAGCATTGGCAGTTCATGCCTGTCGCTGGGGTCCAAACTGATAGCTGTGGTTTGTGCCCATCTTTGGAGCTCACTTAGGTAGTGCTCTGCCTTCTGTGGTCACATGGGGAATGAATTCCCTCTCCTCACGCACCCCGAAATAATGGTTTCTTGCTGCTTTGGCAGGTCCAGACATTTTCCCAGACTCCCTCTGGGCTAGCTGTGGCACATTAGCCCCTTTCAGTCGGTCTTCATGCAGCCAACCCCAGTCCCCTCCCTGGGGTCTGACTTCCAAAGCCTGAGCCTTGGCTCCCAGACCCCACCTGCCCCAGTGGGTGAGCAGACAAGCGTCTCAGGTTGGTAAGTGCTGGTCAGTACCAACCCTCTGTATAGGAATCTCTCCACTTTGCCCTCTGCATTCCTGTTGCTGCACTCTCCTCTGTGACTCCAAAGCTTCCCCACGCCCATCCCCCATCTCCACCAGTAAAGGGGCTTCCTAGTGTGTGGAAAGCTTTCCTCGTTCACAGATCCCTCCCAGAGGTGCAGGTCCTGTCCCTATTCTTTTGTCTCTGTTTTTTCTTTTTCGCTTTTGCCCTACCCAGGTACATGGGGATTTTCTTGCCTTTTGGGAAGTCTGAGGTCTTCTGCCAGCATTCTGTAGGTGTCCTGTAGGAATTGTTCCACATGTAGATGTAGTTTTGATGTATTTGTGGGGAAGAAGGTGATCTCCACCTCTTACTCCTCTGCCATCTTGAAAGATGACCCCTCGATAATTTTTTACAACATGAAAACACTAGTGTAATCTCCACCCATATTAATAAATAGAACTTGAGATTCCTTATGGAAGCATCCCTTGTACTCCATCCCAATCACTACTCCTCAAAGAAAGTAATTAATTAAAGATGCTTATATTTATTTTAAAAAGAGAGAAAATAATTTACAGAGAAGGTCTCAAATAATTTATTATATTATGGAAATAGGCTTTTACAACTACCTATGATAATTCCTTGTTTTGTTAGCAACATGTATTAAAAGTTAACTCATTAATATTGTTGATTAATAATTTTGAGCCCTGACTAGGAAATTTTAGTTATTTCAAATATTATAAGTATCTGTGTGTGCTCTGGTTTTTCCTACAATGGGTTCCCATACCTTTGAGAAATTTTGATAACATGCAAAGTCAATTTAACTTCAATTCATTTCACATTTTAAAAGTGCTTACTTTATGTCAGGTTCTGAACTCTGTTTTGGAAATTAGCAATATAAATAATGTCACTATCCTAAGAAGAATAGTTTGCTTAAAATTCTTACTTTGTCTACTGCCAAAAAAATAGCATTCTGTAACCAGCTGAAAGTTAACTATCTAATTAGACATTTAAAAAAAATTTTCTAGTATCTGTAGATAACCATGTTCTTTTCAGGTTTAACCCCAGCAACATGTCTCATACATCTTTACTCCCATAATCTCTATTCAGTTGTCTTACTGATCTCTTCTTCTTTATAGTGTCTATTTCTTTATATTGCAGATGCATGCATAAAGATCTTTTCAGTTGGTTATATGGTTTTAGCATCACCATCCAATCATTTTTATATAAAACACTTACTTTTCCACCCTGTGATTAAGTTCTGATTGTTCAAGATTGAGAGTGGAAGAAGGATAATGGGAATGGTGGGGCCCTTAACAGACTCTCAGTGTTGTAAGCTTTGGGTACAACTTATGAACTTGAAAAGATTTCCCAGTCAAGTCCTTCCATTACACACACACCTACTGCACAATCAAATCCTCCAGAAACATATTTTCTCAGTTATCATTGAGGCAAAGAATGCATCCATGTTAAATGATTTAGTTATTTAGTTATAACAATTTCATGATTAAGATAAATGCACCCATGCAAACTCTCTGTTTGCGCTCTCATTTTGGTTCATTATAGACTAAGTTGATGATTATAATGAATGGAAATAGGCCCATTAAGGTAATAACCCACAAGTACATCAAGTATGGTATAGCTTCATGTCATACAAAACTAAGAATTTGTACAAAAAGTCAGAACCTTCTAAGATAGATACCTCAATATGTTAAAACAGATGACTATTTTCTGGCTCTTCAAAAACAGATACAAAAACCAAATTATTAAAATGGACATAATCAGAAGATACTTATTTATGGTACAAGGCTATGGACATTCTTCCTTATGTTTTTGTTTTTTTTTTTTTTTAATTTGACAGTTTCCTACATTACCTCATTCACTGACTCACCCATGACTTAAATGTAGATTCAATAAATAAATGCATGTCTTGTGCCTGAGGTACAGAAGGTAGAGTGTGTGTTAACACATTTTGGGATGGGAAAGATTCTATGGCATAGAAATTAAAAGTCTTTATTGAATTCAACCATAAGAGAGTGTTTTTGTCCCCTTAACTGTGAAATAATAAGAAAAAGTTCTGAAATCTGGTAAATTGTTTCCAACAGAAACCTTGAAAATTAACTAATATAAAATACCTTCAACTGAATAAATACTGCATATGTGAAAAAAACCTGTAAGTTCTTGACAGACATATCCAAGTGTTTGGAATGACATAGTTAAGCTATTTTGTTCAGGGATATTGACATCTGTCAATTGACAGTTTAAATTTAGAGGGATAACTTGATCATATAGTAGCAGTACAGTTTAAATAGAAGGATTTACAACCAGAGAAAGGAAGCTAAATTAGGAGACAAATCAATTCAATAAAACAAATATGTGTTAAGATTGGTGCAATATTCTTGGTGATGGATCATGAGAACCTAAACTATGACAGTTTTCCGTGGACATAGAGAGGTTAAGGATGGAAGGGGGATAGTTCATATGTGTTTAAGAAAAAGAAACATCAAAACATTATGAAAGTTTGCGTGTCAATTAGAAGGATAGATGAGAGTGAAGAATAAAACTTTTTTCCTAGATATTTAAATTAAATCATCAAGTGAATGTATTAACTAAAGTATAATAAAGGTTTTGGGAAAAGGGTTAGTTTTATGTATATTGAATTTGAAATACAGAAAATACAAATGGAATTTCAAATAAAAAGTTAGAAGAGCCTAAATATCAGAAGATAATTTTTATATGGAAATAAAAATTTACCAAAAATTAATTTAAAATTCAATATTGGCATATAAAGTAAAATATTATGGCTACAGGGGAAAGTGCAGTTGAGCAGATATGACTAAGGACAATTGAGTAACACCAACAATTTCCTATGGGAGTACAGAGAAAATTTGAAATGGGCACTTAGAATATTTTTGTTAAAAATGTAGATAAAAATGTAGGAGAATATAGGGGCATGGAAGCTAATGGAGGCAAGTTTCAAGGAGAAAGAATGGATGAAAATGACAAATACATCAAAAACTTCAGCTGTGATTAGAACTGAATAGGGAACTGGTAATTATTAATGACCTTCAGAAGGACATTCACAATAATAGGTTGGGTAGGAAAGGACCCATTTGAGAAGTCTGGCTCTGAGTGGAAGTAAAAAGAGGTACAAAAGGCACATACCATAGTAGGTGCAGATCACACAGGTTTTATTAATTTATTTTTTAGGAAAATATTAAGATAACAACAGTTGTGGAGTCCAGAAGTATGTCATTGGAACATGAGCCAGAGGAGGTCATAAGGTCTGATCATAAAGATTTCAGGACAAGTTTTTTCCTCAGAGAAGACTCAGATGTCTGATAAGACAAGACAGTGGGAAATAAATCTGCAAGAGTTCATTTATACTGCACTGGGAACATTTATAAGGTTCAATAAATATTCATGGATGGATGAATGGCATCCATAGAGATAGAATGTATCTATGTGACAAAGAGGGGATCAATGGAAAAGAATATATAGCCTTCAGATTAATATAATTCTAAATATTGCTGAGATGTTCTTCTAATGCCATGAAGCAGTTTCTCTCCATGGTACTGAAAGAGCGTTCTAAGGATGCTGTCCCCAGTGATGTGGGGCTGCAGACCCAGAAATACAAAGGGCTCTAAACTCTCACTTTCTCTTTACCCAGAGACCTCCTCTGTGTGCTGAGGTTTTCTTTAAGGAATTTTTAAAAGAAAATAAACACAAATTAATAATAAGCTCATAAACCACTCTAAATTTGGTCTTATAGTTTTTAATCATGGTACCTCTTATGGGTTGAATTTGGATTTGTGATTTTTGTTCCTTATAGCAGTCTCCATGGCCATGCCTCAATGGAGTAGCATTAAATAAAATGCTACTTAGTAGCATTTAAATAAAATTAAATAAAATATTTCCAGAATAGGTCTCCCTGAATAGAAGAATGAGATTAGGTTCTTCCTTCATATTTCAAGTAATAACTAAAACATTTAAGGTTAATTTTATTAATTATAGGCTATATCAGGTTTCTGATGACTTTCATGAGGACAAAATTTGGGAAAATAACTATGCAAATAATTTTCAGTTCAAAAATCCTTCTACAGAAATCATAAATAAAGTCAAATTTTAAAAAGTCAATATTTCCTCCATTAGTACATATGGAAATTGCTTTAATGAATCATTAGGTTCCTACCACTGGTTATTGGTTTGTTTGTTTGCCTTTTTAATATTGTGATCATTCTAGAGTTTTATAGCTTTCTATTTAAACTGACTAATTGATGATACACTGTTATTTTTTTAAATGTTAAAAAACATGTTAAGAAAGGCAATCACCATATATCATATATCTAATTAGAGACAATATTTTTCATATCACACAAACTTCTCCCTCCCTCTTCTCTTTCTCTCTGTATCCCTCCCTCTCACTCTCTCTTCTCTGTCTGTATATGGTTGGAGGTTAGAAGCATCTGGGAATAAGTTGGTAGAAGTAGATTATTTTGTAAAATATTAGAATTCACTAATAACCATGTCTTTTTGACTCAGAAATATGTACTTAATACCTTACATAGCTACATCCTTTGATATGTAGATATGTAAGAGGAATACGTGTGTGAGCTAAATGTTAAGTTTTAACTTAGGAGAGGAAATAGAGCAGAAAGAATTGAAGTCTCTGGAAAAAAGCTGTCTTTTGCTTTAAATATACACAAAAACAAGCCTGAACTAATCATGAGTGGTTAAATCAGCCACTGCCATTGTCATGATTAACTGTCATTAAAGCCATCACTGAAATGAATGAGCTCCTAGTTAAAAGGGACACTATTTTCTTTCTGTTAAATGACAAGAAAAAAAATTAATCTTAAATGATATGTTTCCCTATTCCTAAGTGCAAACTAGCACATTTACAAAATATTTTATTGCTAAACTAATTGTTACCACACTAAACAATGTTTGGAGACAGAATGTTTTCATTATTCCCTACACTTTCCATTTCCCTTTCTATCTTTCTCTTTTCATATTTTATCTTTTGCTCATTTGGGATCTTCACTGTGTATCATTTATAAATATATCCACCTCATTGGTTTCAAAATGCCTTTCTTTTCTCCATTTGTTTTTCAATTGGAATGTATAATAGAAACAAATCTTTCATATAAGACACACACTTCTGGTGTTTTGAAATCTTTATTAAATTTTCATCTTATCAAAGAGACCAAGGAGCCCAACAGTGTGTTTTCTTTTAAATGGTATTTGTCATAGTAATTTGGGGATGCACAGATTTTACTATTATGCCAAACATTTATATTTTTTATATCTAAAATTACTGTGTTAGATTGCTTTTTCCTGACTACACTTTCTTAAAACCTTTTCAATAGTGAATGAATATTATGTTAATAGATTTATTAAATATTAGAGGAAAAAAATAACACTTAAAGGTAAATTATTTACTAACTTCTTACTTTAATTTCTTGTTGGAATGCCACTGCCTCCACTATAACCCCAAAGACTTCCTCCTCAACTACTGCCAAGCTAACTATTCAATACATTTTGTGGTAGCGCTGGTTCTTAGCCAGTCATATAGGTGTGTGTGTGTGTATTTTTAATTAGTTATTTTTTTGTATATATATATATCTATTTTTTTAATATCTTTATTAGAGTATAATTGCTTTAAAATGGTGTGTTAGTTTCTGTTGTATAACAACGTGAATCAGCTATATGTGTACATATACCCCCTTATCCCCACCCCCTTCTTGCATCTCCCTAACACCCTCCCTATCCCACACCTCTAGGTGGTCACAAAGCACTGAGCTGATCTTCCTGTTCTATGCAGCTGCTTCCCACTAATTATCTATTTTACATTTGCTAGTGTATATATGTCAGTGCTACTCTCTCACTTCATCCCGGCTTACTCTTCCCGCTCCCCGTGTCCTCAAGTTCATTCTCTACGTCAGCATCTTTATTCCTGTCCTGCCCCTAGGTTCATCAGAACCATTTTTATTTTTTTTTAGATTCCATATATATGTGTTAGCATACAGTATTTGTATTTCTCTTTCTGACTTAATTCACTCTGTATGACAGTATCTATGTACATTTACCTCACTACAAAAAACTCATTTCGTTTCTTTTCAAGGCTGAATAATATTCCATTCCAACAGCTTTTGCTGCATCCCACAGGTTTTGGGTCATCGTGTTTTCATTGTCATTTGTTTCCAGTTGTGTTTTGATTTCCTCTTTGATTTCTTCAATGATCCCTTAGTTATTTAGTAGTGTATTGTTTAACCTCCATGTGTTTGTATTTTTTACAGTTTTTTTTCCTGTAAATGATACCTAGCCTCATAGCTTTGTGGTTGGAAAAGATACTGATACGATTTCAATTTTTTTAAAATTTACCAAGGCTTGATTTGTGAGCCAAGATATGGTCTATCCTGGAGAATGTTCCATGAGCACTTGAGAAGAATGTGTATTCTGTTGTTTTTGGATGGAATGTCCTATAAATATCTATTAAGTCCATCTTGTTTAATGTGTCATTTAAAGCTTGCATTTCCTTATTTATT
Organism: Lagenorhynchus albirostris; assembly: GCF_949774975.1. Taxonomy (NCBI): domain Eukaryota; kingdom Metazoa; phylum Chordata; class Mammalia; order Artiodactyla; family Delphinidae; genus Lagenorhynchus; species Lagenorhynchus albirostris. The sequence continues at coordinate 93,094,977 of NC_083098.1, forward strand.
TTCATTTTGGATGATCTGTCCATTGGTGAAAGTGGGGTGTTAAAGTCCCCTTCTATTATTGTGTTTCTGTCGATTTCCCCTTTTATGGCTGTTAGCATTTGCTTTATGTATTGAGATGTCCCTATGTTGGGTACATAGATATTTACTATTGTGATATCTTCTTCTTGGATTGCTCCCTTGATCATTATGTGGTGTCCTTTTTTGTCTCTTGCAATAGCCTTTATTTTAAAGATTATTTTATCTGATATGAGAATTCCTACTCCAGCTTTCTTTTAAGTTCCATTTGCATGGAATATCTTTTTCCATCCCCTCACTTTCAGTGTGTATGTGTCCCTAGGTCTGAAGTGGATCTCTTGTAGACAGCATGTATACAGGTCTTGTTTATGTATGCAGTCAGCCAGTCTGTGTCTTTTGGTTGGAGCATTTAATCCATTTACATTTAAGGTAGTTATCAATATGTATGTTCCTATTACCATTTTCTTAATTGTTTTGGGTTTGTTTTTGTAGGTCTTTTCCTTCTTTGTGTTTCCTGCCTAGAGAAGTGCCTTTAGCATTTGTTGTAAAGCTGGTTTGGTGGTGCTGAATTCTCTTAGCTTTTGCTTGTCTGTACATGTTTTAATTTCTCTGTTGAATCTGAATGAGATCCTTGCTGGCTAGAGTAATCTTGATTGTAGGTTTTTCCCTTTCATCACTTTAAATATGTCCTGCCACTCCCTTCTGGCTTGAAGAGTTTCTGCTGAAAAATCAGCTGTTAACTTTATAGGGATTCACTTGTGTGTTATTTGTTGTTTTTCCCTTACTGCTTTTAATATTTTTTCTTTGTATTTAATTTTTGATAGTTTGATTAATACATGTCTTGATGTGTTTCTCCTTGGATTTATCCTGTATGGGGCTTTCTGCACTTCCTGGACTTGATTGACTATTTCCTTTCCCATGTTAGGGAAGTTTTCAACTATAATCTCTTCAAATATTTTCTCCGACCATTTCTTTTTCTCCTCTGCTTTTGGGACACCTACAATTCAAATGTTGGTATATTTAACGTTGTTCCAGAAGTCTCTGAGACTGTCTTCAATTCTTTTCATTCTTTTTTTCTTTATTCTGCTCTGCAGCAGTTATTTCCACTATTTTATCTTTCAGGTCATTTATCCATTCTTCGGCCTCAGTTATTCTGCTATTGATTCCTTCTAGAGTGTTTTTAATTTCATTTATTGTTTTGTTCATCATTGTTTGTTAGCTCTTTAGTTCTTCTAGGTCGTTATTAAGCATTTTTTGTATTTTTGCATTCTATTTCCAAGATTTTGGATCATCTTTACTGTCATTACTCTGAATTATTTTTCAGGTAGACTGTCTATTTCCTTTTCATTTGTTTGGTCTGGTGGATTTTTACCTTGCTCTTTCATCTGCTGCATACTTCTTTGTCTTCTCATTTGGCTTAACTAACTGTGTTTGGGGTCTCCTTTTCACAGGCTGCAGGTTTGTAGTTCCCATGTTTTTTGGTGTCTCCCCACAGTGGGTAAGGTTGTTTCAGTGGGTTGTGTAGGCTTCCTGGTGGAGGGAACTGTGTTCTGTTTGGTTGGGCTGGATCTTGTCTTTCTGGTGGGCAAGGCTGTGTCTGGTGGTGTGTTTTGTGGTGTCTGTGAACTTAGTATGAATTAGGAAGCCTCTCTGCTAATGGATGGGGCTGTATTCCTGTCTTGCTAGTTGTTTGGCATGGGGAGTCCAGCACTGGAGCTTGCTGGCAGTTGCGCGGAGCCGAGTCTTAGCCTTGAGATGGAGATCTCTGGGTGAGCTCTCACCAATTGATATTATGTGGGGTTGGGAGGTCTCTGGTGGTCCAATGTCCTGAACTTGGCTTTCCCACCTCAGAGGCTCAGGCTTGACCCCAGGCTAGAGGACAAAGACCCCATCAGCCACATGGCTCAGAAGAAAAGGGAGAAAAAAAGAAAGAAAAAAATTAAAATAAATAAAATAAAATAACTAAAAGAAAACAAATTTAAAAGTTATTAAAATAAAGTGTAATAATATAAAAAGAGAGGGCAACCAAACCAATAAACAAATCTACCAATGATAAAAAATGCCACCAATGATAACAAGTGCTAAAAACTATACTAACATAAACATAAAAATCAGAAACAAGTCAGTTGCAGACAGCAAACCCCATGTCTACAGTTGCTCCCAAAGTCCACCACTTCAAATTTGGGTTGACTCATTGTCTATTCAGGTATATCTCATTGTCTATTCAGGTATATCTATTCAGGTATTCCACAGATGCAGTGTTCCTCAAGGTGATTGTGGGGATTTAATCTCCTGCTCTGGAGGCTGCACTGAGAAATTTTCTTTTCTCTTCTTTGTTTACACAGCTCCTGTGCTTCACCTTTGGTTTTGGCCACCTCTTCATGTAGGTTGTCCTCAGGCTTCTGACCCCACTCAGACAGGACATGGTTAAAGCAGTGGTTGATTAGGGGGCTCTGGCTCACTCTTGCAGGGGCAAAGAGAGGGGTATGGTTGTTATAATTGGAATGCAGTGTGAGCCCAGCGTGACTTTACAACAGTCTGAGGTGCACCTTGTGTTCTCCTGGGGAAGTTGTCCTCAGATCACGGGAACCTGGCAGTGGCGGGCTGCAGAGGCTCCCAAGGTGGAGTGTGAGTAGTGACCTGTGCTTGCACATAGGATTCTTGGTTGCTGCAGCAGCAACATTAACGGTTCATGTTGTCTCTGTTGTCCGAGCTGATAGCCGCAGCTCGCGCCTGTGTCTGGAGCTTGTTTAGGCGATGCTCTGCCTTCTGTGGGCAGATAGGGAAGGAATCCCCTCTCCTCATGCACCCAGAAACAATGGTGTCTTGCCTCTTATTCACTTTTTCCTGGACTCCCTCCTGGTTAGCTGTGGCACAATAGCCCTTTCAGCCTGTGTTCACGGAGCCAACCTCAGTCCTCTCCCTGGGATCTGATCTCCAAAGCTGGAGCCTCAGCTCCCAGGCCCCACCCGCCCCTGTGGGTGAACAGACAAGCCTCTCAGGCTGGTGAGTGCTGGTGGGCACTGATCCTCTATGTGGGAATCTCTCTGCTTTGCTCTCTGAACCCCTGTTGCTGTGCTCTCCTCCATGGCTACATACATTCCCCCCCACCCTCCCCCTGTCTCTTACAGTGAAGGTGCTTCCTAGTGCATGGGAACTTTTCCTCTTTCACAGCTCCCTCCCAGAGGTGCATGTCCTGTCCCTATTCTTTTGTCTCTCTTTTTTCTTTTGCCCTACCCAGGTACATGGGGATTTTCTTGCCCTTTGGGAAGTCTGAGGTCTTCTGCCAACATTCAGTAGGTGTTCCGTAAGAGTTGTTCCACACATAGATGCATTTTTGATGTATTTGTGGGGAAGAAGGTGATCTCCACGTCTTACTCCTCTGCCATCTTGAAGGTCACCCCCATCTATACCTTTTTGATTCAGAGTTTGGGTCAATGATCCTTCCTACTTAAATATCTTTTATTTATTTCATTCTTTTTTTACTATATCTTATCACATTTATACTTAACTCTCTAGATTTTTTTAATTACTTTAATTTTGAGAACAGTAAATTAAATTCCTAGGTTTTGAATTTATTATATACCATCTTAGGACCAATTTTCTTCACTGAGTTTGGAATTTCTCTCTCTCTCTTTATTTATGGGATCTTAGATTTTCTGACTTTATTTTTTTTCCTGTCACCTTTGGGGCCCTGTCTAGTATTAGGTCAGACAATGGCATCTCAGAATATCAGACAATTTTATTAGAGCAATCAGAGATATAGCAACCAAATCTTGGTTCAAATCTTGCCCCTGATATACAACTGTGTTCTCTACTTCCTCTCATATAAGATGCAACACCAATATTCTGTAGTAGCTTTTTTGTTAACCTCCATATAAAAGCAGGAGGATGCCAAATCAAAACCCTAATAAGTAAAAAAAATGGAACACCTTTAATCTCATTACCTATATGAGCCAAACTCCCAATTTTCTTGGCTAATTCTGAGTCAATAGGATATATATTTTCACCCAGGCTCACCACTTTGTGTTTTTGCTTTTTGTTTTTCCTTCTTCTTCATTTGTTATTAAAGCTATGACTTTTCAATATTTTTTATTGTAATATCTCATTGTTTTATTTTATCTATCATTGCTATGTGTTCAGAACCAAGGAAAGGCTTTAAAGCATGAAATTCAACACCATCTTGACTGAAATAATATTAATGATATTTTTTACAGTAAGTTGAGAATAAAGCATTTTAATTAATAGAGGCCTTTTACTTGGAGAGGTGAGGTAGATTGCATTTTCTTTGTTATCTTATGGTCCTCAAAATACAGTTTAGTTTCATAATTAGTAGGCCAAATTTAGCTTGGAGGAAAAAAAGAGAACAGAATAGCTAATACTTTCCTAAGAATCTCAATTTGTGCTATATCCAATGGGTCACTCTCATTTTCTATTTTAATATTTGCCAACATTTTTCAAGCTGGGTAATGAGTTTGCCAGTTTCTATTGTAGATTTGAAACTGTTATTGCTGATCACCCAAGGAAGAGCTACTCCTTTGTCTTTGTTTCATGAATTATATTGAACATCCATCAGATCAAGCACTTTTGGCCTCTGCTAAAATCAGCTGGATTTGAACTGGCCACTAGGAAAGGTTTTGTTTCTAATTATCAAAGATCTTTGCCATTCTGTTCCTCAGAGACTTAATTTTCTTATTTTATCTACACTCTTGTCATTTTCTAATCACAGTTCTGGCATTAAAAAAAGTTTTACTTTCAAAAGTCAGGAATTGAAGCAAAAAGTAAGTTTTTTTCTCTTACTTGATCTTTCTGAAAATGCCTTAAGTCTTATGAACAATATACTTATGATTTAATTATGATATCTATCTATCTATCCATCATCTATCTGTCTATTTATCCCATTTACACTTTTGTTTTGTCATTAGGCAAAGAGAATATAGCAGGTTGCAATATACCTTGAATTTGTAAACTTATTAGGTTAATTAGCACTAGCATAAAATGTTAGTTAAATTAGTTACAGCAGTCATACTGTAGTCAGAGTCTAAACAAATGTAAGTCATACTACAATGGGTGAAAGTCAACTCCAAATCTTAATGTAATACATTTTGATCTAGGCTTAAGCACTAAGCAACTTTCTCTCATGGTCTAAAGGAATCTTAAGATCTAGAAACAAAGCCAGGTAAAATTTCTAATTTTCTATTCTTTACATTAAATAAACATATGAATCTTTGATCTCATTACTCTTCAATAATTAATGTTAATCCATAGCCACCCAACCTGAGATAGAGAATGAGCATTTGTCACATTTCTTTAAACAGTCATCTTAGGCTTTCAGAATGGAAAAGAGAGGTGATGATGACAGATAGTGGTGGAGGGGACTCTCCCAGATAGGAGTGCATCTGAACATCCCACATAGTAGAGAATAGTGAAAGAAAAAAAAGGAAAAAAGGAAAAAAAAAGAAAAAAAATAAAGGAAAGCAAGCTGGACCTTCTTAGGAGGAACTTGACATCCCCTTACACATAGACCTTACCACACCACAAAGGTTATCCCACATTAGCTGAAATCTCCATCCCTGGGCTTATTGCCCAGTACAACCTAATTCATGTCTGTCTTTCACTTTATAATGCAAGTTCTTGAAAGGAAAAGCTGCACTGTCTCTTCAATTGGTCAATCTGCCATACCAAACATCATACCAGGCTAATAGGAAGTGATAAGTACATACTAGTTAAATGCTTGAATGAATGACTAGTTATCCAGCTATCTAACAACTTTAAAAAAAACATTCTACCCTCTTAACTCACTTTTGTACATTAATACTTTGGTAAAATAAGATAATAATATATACCCTCATAAGATACTGTCTTGCCATTGTATGATTACTTTTAGCAATACAGTGCAAATTGTTTTAAAGTTGTTTTCAAAAGCTTTGATAATGGCCAGATGTTTCCTTGGTTTTTCAATAATCTCCTTAAAGTCAAAAGTATTCACCTCTTCATTTGCTGTATAGTACTTGATAAGTTCTCAAAAAATTTGATTTATATGAATTGATTAATGTGGAATATATATAGTCAACAAAGACTCAAAAATATATATATTTTTTTTTTTTTTCTTTTTTTGCAGTACGTGGGCCTCTGACTGTTGCGGCCTCTCCCGTTGCAGAGCACAGGCTCCGGACACGCAGGCCCAGTGGCCACGGGTCATGGGCCCAGCCGCTCCGCGGCATGTGGGATCTTCCTGGACCGGGGCATGAACCCGTGTCCCCTGCATTGGCAGGTGGACTCTCAACCACTGTGCCACCAGGGAAGCCCTCAAAAATATTTTAAAAAAGAAGTTGTTTCCTAGTTACTTTTATTTTATCTTACATTGAATACTTTCATCTTCAATTATTTTGCAGAGTAGTTAAAATCAGTTCATTCTTTGCAAACTGGTATATCCTAACAGCACACTTACTTCTTTGAACTTAGTTGCTGCTAATAAATACATGTAAAAAAAGAAAGAATGACTAGTTGGACATATTTCGATATCAGGATCTTTTATTAACTCTATAGTTCTATCAATACTACTCTGGTATATAGTTTAGGAAATGCTTCTGATTGTGTATCCTTGCTTCATAGAAATTTATCAAAAGAAAAAAAAAGGTAAATCAACTCAGACTTCCTTGTAATGATTTTCTAGTGAGACTCAGGCAATGTAAAGAATTTCACAAGGTTCTTCAAAATTCTAAGGTGGTGAAAACAAGATTGTTGTCAGTTAGTGGCTGAATATTTACAATAACTAGCATATCAGATTGTTGTCAGAATCACTAAAATGTAGAATTATATTTATTGCTACTTTTACACTTTATAGTGCTTTAAAGTCATCATGTACTGTACATTTGTACCACACTTTTAGGAACTTGAGTTTAATTTTATTATTTTATAAAATTTGAGAATTTATAGCTCTAACTTTATTTTAGTACTATTTTGTTATAAGCCTTGTACATAATTTTATAAAAGATTTACTCCTACAGAAATCCTCAACCTGGATTTCAAATTTTGTGGAGAGCAGTTAGGCTCTAACAAGTGTAGAAGGACAGATGAAATAGAAGGGGTAATAGAGTGAATGTGTACTGCATATAATTCAAAATGAATGCCTCTTTGAAGAGTGCTGTGTTTGAGCCAATCTGCACACTAAGACAAGGCAGAGTTCACTCAAAGACAGAAGAGGAAAGTACTTGAGTGAGCTATTTCATTCAAGTCCAATTGGTTGAATTCACATGACAAATAAAAGGGAACTTTGGGGGGCTTCTGATAATCAGATGGGAGAGAAGCAAAAATTGTCCTAAGAAACTGCTAAAAGGATTGCTGAAGTGATGATTAGTCAATAATTAGGTAAGTTGATTTACCTGGATGAACAGATTATGATCTGACAGGCCCAGTTTATATCCTCCAAGAAATATTACTTTTCTGTGATTTTTCAACCCTTGAATACACTCTATTGAAGGACATTGGAACTGTTTTTGGGAAACAGAAACATTTAAAGTAAAAATCTACAGAGGGAAACTCATCTGACATTAAATATAAATAGAAAGCCTTAATTTAGTCATTTGTTATGGCAATGTTAATTAAAGATAACATATGCTTAGGTCATAATCTTTGAATGTTACTCAAATATGACACATATAGGCAAGGATTAATTATTATCTTGCACAAATAATTCATAATTCCTCAGGTTTCTGTAGTAATATTATTGATCTTTAGATTCAGATTACATGACAAATATTTATTTTTGCAAACATACTAGCAGGACATCCGGCCAGGTTGATATTTAGCCAGGATGCTTCTGTGGGGCTGTATCAGCTGAGGATGGTTGGAATCCATTCTGATTTGTTGATGCCTAGATGACATAGTTCAATATTTGAAATCACCACTACACCAAACAATGTTAGGGAGAGATTGAATGCTCATATAAGCTCAATGAAAGTTTGAAAAATTGTAGATATGTCAAAATCCAAGTTAAGGCTGAGTACATTTGGTCTGTGGAAGCATATTATATCCACAGGCTACATTTTGATTTTGGTGTTTACCCCATTCCTTCCCACTTAGAATAAAATATAACTTGACAGATCTATCTAAATAAATTGACTCAGGAATCTCTTTCTCAATCATTTGTCTTTTTTCTTATTCTCTGTCAGTGGAATGGCCACTTTTGGATATTATATCTTTATTACTAATCAAATATCATTTACTTAATAGGTAATATTACAAAAAGTGTATTTTAATCAGAATCCTCATTAATTGAATTAACATTAAAGTTTGCTTTCCCTGGTATTTTGTAAAGGAAAGAGTAGTTCGTTTCATTTGAACATTTTCTTTGAAAAATAATAACATATAAAAATGAAAAATCTTATTATACAATAACAACTCAATTAAGTTTTACAATGCAAACATGCCCATAGAACAAACATCCAGATTAATATGTAAAACTAGCACTAACACATACTAACACTCTGCAAGTCCCCCCTTGTGGTCCATCCCAGTTATTATGCACACTGCAAAGGTGCAGACTATTCTGATTTCTATCACCATTGGTTCATTTTGTTTATTTATGAACATTCTATAGAGGGTAATTCCACATTTTCCCATTATGTCACTCATTCTTCTATGATACTCACCACTATTAATTCAGGTAGTTTATTCTATTTCATTGCTGTATAATATTCTGCTATATACATACACACTGTTTTATTTATTCCTTCTGTTATTGATGAATATTTGAGGTGTTCTCAATTTTTTTAACTTTTATAAATAATGATTGTTGTCATTGTTTTTAGCCCCTTAGCAGCAGTTTCTTTCTTTCTTTCTCCCTTTCTTTCTCTTTCTTTTCTTTTTCCTTTTTTTGTTTTCTTTTTCTTTTTTTTCTTGACAACATCTTACCCTGGAAATATACACATTGGAAACATCAATTCATTCAAACAGAAGTTAGGTACAGAATATCATATCAATTGTGGTTTTCTGAAGTTCACTTTTATCTAAGATGTTTTGTTTGAAGTCTTATCTTCCTTGGTGACCATGTATACAATTTTGATTTCCCTGTCCCAGTGAGATTATAACAAAGTCTAGAGTGTTGGTTTGTGTTGTCTTTCTGCATTTTGCACTCTATGCCTGTAACTGAGAAGAAACAAATGCCAAGTGGTGAAATAATCCTAGGATAGATCACATCTTTGATATCTCTATTTTAATATTACACTTCAAGCTGACTCTGCAAAATTTTAATTGTGGGGGGTTGCATAGCTTTCAGTTTTGCAAGAAAAGTTAATCACAGTTCGGTTGTTGTCACTATTTTCAACCATCATGGATGTCATGAAATTTCAATATAAAAATAGCAAGTCTATTCATTCCATATAAATCCATTGTTTCAATGTTAATCACTCCATATTGTCTGAAAAATGAGCTCTCTAATAGTAAAATCACACCAGGAAGACATAAATCATAAGATTTTAAACTATTTTTCAAATAGATATGGAAAATCTAGTTCCATTAAAAGGAGACCTCTACTTTTAAACATTTTATTTTGAAATAACTTCAGATTTTTAGAAAATATTTATATCCTCAGTATACCCTTTATACAGATTCCCCATATGCTAGCATTGTTTTCTGTTTGCTTTACTGTTTCTTGTAGATATTATCTTTGAATCATTTGTGAGTAAGTTACATATATGATGTCACTTTACATCTAAGTACTTCAATATATGTCTCTTAAACACAAGGGAAATCCTCTTCTGTAACCAGAAGCCAATGATCAAAATCAGGAAAGTATCAAAAATTAGTACTATTTTCTAATCTATAGATCTTATTAACATTTTTCTTATTGGCCCAATAATGTCTGTTCTTTACAGAAGAAAAAAATGTTTCTGGTTTTACATCCAATTCAAAGTTACAGGTTGCATGTAGTTGTCACATTACTTTAGTTATATTTAATTTGGAATATTTCCACAGTCTGTCTTTCGTGACCTTGACATTTGTGAAGAGTGCAGGACATTTCTTTTGAAGAATGCCTTTCAATTGGAAAAGTATATTTGCTTCTGAAGAGAATCATATTATGAAATTTTAGCAATAATACCATAAAAGTTATGTTAATTTTTTCAATGTATCATCCATAGCAGGTATAATATGCTGCTCCATACACCCCTTCCAAGCAATACTAGCTTCTGTGATCAGTTTAAGTAGTATCTGACAAGTGATTTCACAGTAAAGTTATTGTTTTACTTTTTGTAATTAGTAAGCACCTTGAAGGGAGAGATTTTGACACTATGTAAATATCATATTATTCTTCAAATTCTCACTTAGTAGTTTTAGTGTTAACTGATGAATCTTGCCTGAATTTATTATTATTGTAATGGTTGTCAAATGCCAATTTTTCTCAACCTATCATTTATAGTAAATTTCTTAGCATTCTACTCTAAGGGTGATTTATTTATTTGTTTTTGTCAGTATGGACATGTGGATTATGATATTCTATCTATCTATGTTATATCTATCTATCTATCTATAGATAGATATCTATCTATCTATATCTATATAGATATCTATATCTATCTATCTATCTATATCTATCTATCTATCTATCTATCTATCTATCTATCTATCTATCTATGTTATAACCTGTTACAATATTCATTTTCATGCTCTAGTCCTTGTTAGACAATGTTGATTTTTTTTTAATATGGCTTGTTAACATTTTATTAATGCTTTTACCTTTAATTCATAAATGATATTATGGGGTCATTTACCTTTTGTATACTTTTTTATCAGAGTTACATGCCAAGATATGCTTGCTTCATGAAAATAATCTTTGAATCCTTCAATATTCTGTATTCTTATATTAGTTAGGGTTCTCTAGAGCAACAGAACTGATAGGGTGTGTAAATATAGAGAAAGAGATTTGTTATAAAGAATTGGCTCGACTGATTATGAATGCTGATGAATCCCAAGATGAGGAGAATGAGTCAGCAAACTAGGGACCCAGGAGAGCTGATGGTACAGTTCCAGTCCAAAAGCTGGCAGGTTCCAGATAAAGTAAAATCTGATGTTTCAGCAGGAAAATTGCCAGGGTTCAAGAGCAGTCAGGAAAGAATTATTATCTTACTTATGGAGGGTCAGCCCTTTTGTTCTATTTAAGCCTTCAAGGCCCTCCTACATTAAGGAAGACAACCTGCTTTACTCCATCTCCCCATTTAAATATTAATCTCATCCAAAAACATCCTCATAGAAACAACCAGAACAATCTTTGACCAAATTTCTGGAACTCCATAGCCTAGTCAAGTTGACATATATACCCACCACAACTCTGAAAAAAAATTTGAAGACTTTTTAAATTCCAATTTTAAATCATTTGGCTTGGTGTTTTTGTGCTATAGTTTATTAAAAAGTTCTCCATCTCCACTACAGATATTTGCTTCTTGGAACTTTATATTTCTAATCAGGTAAACTCAATTTCTCTAATATATTATACATTTTATCGAGATTTTATGATATATGAAAAATGCTTTTTAATTAAAAAAATCCTAATTCCACACTTATTTCCCTTAATTACATGTTATTTTAATTGTACTTTTCCTTTCTTCATTTTGATGGAATTAACGAAGACTTTATCTACTTTATTTAATCACTTTTTAAAAAAATTCAGGATATTGAATTATTAATTATTTCTTAGGAGGTTTCTATTCTCTATGACATTGATTTTTATTTTATCTTTATATTTCCCTTCTTTCTCTTTCTGGTTTGCTGTTGTTTTTGTTATTTTCTTAGCTTATTGAGATGGGAATTTAGTTCAAATATTTTTATTTTTAAATTTTTATAAAAATGTTAGTAAATAATTCATATCTGAACACTTTTTCAAATAATTTAATTATATACTAAAATATGTGGTTTTGTTATTCTGAAAGATGATAATTTCAGTTATCTTTTACCTAAGAGGTTTAAAAAATGTTTTTAATTTTACTTTTTCAGGTTCAATCTTTTGGCTGTTTTTTCTGCTTTTCTATAATATTCCTTTTTAAGTTTTTATTCTACTCTGTTCTTCCTAAGGCATTTTTAAACCAAGTCTTCATTTTTTTTATGATTTTCTTTTTGTCATCTATTTATTGATATTTAATTACTTCAATTCTAATTTTTCTTCTACCTTTTCGAGTTCTGTGTTTAGTGCCTGTTTTAAATATTAATGTTTTATCATATCAACATATTCTTTTGTGAGTATAATTTAGATGTGCAACACCTTCTGTCGGTTTGATAAATCAAATTTCTTTACTAAATTCTTTTTTGGGGTGGTGGAATGATGGGGAAGATATTGAATGCCTTTTGATTTCTTATGTCATTTTTCATTTTCTTTTCTTGGAAAGACTCATTTTTTCTTCTCTCTCTCTCTTGTCACAGTGCAAATTTTATGTTTTTGACATTTTTTTGCCTTACAGTTATAGTAAGTTATAGTATGTTTAGTTTTATTTTCTCTTCATTTTTAACTTTCTCTAAAAATGACTTGGAAAATTTTGAATTAAACAGACACCATTCTCCTCAAGAATCCTTAAGAAAAAAACAGTTTGTTTTATTTTTATTTGTTCTCTTTCGTTCTACTGAAATTTTCATGTCATGACAAAAATCCCACAACCCAGGAAGACATATTCTATCTTAACTCTGGAGGAAAGTAATGTACTAATACTTCTCTTATACCACTACTCTCTACTTGAAAGATTATACCTTTACTTTCATATGCTGGACATCAATGAATATATCCATAATTAAATTAAGAAAGAATGAGGGACAGATGAAATATTTGCAGAAGATGAGTGCAGGCTTTATATTATTAGGAAATAAGGAAATCATAGGCATCTTCAGCCTTCCAAATATTTTTTTGAAAATGATTTTACAAAGGCATACACTAATGATGGATTTGAAATTTTGAATGTTTAAAATACTTCTGAAATATGTCTTCAGTTATAAATATAAATACATATATATTTCTACACAAAAGAAGGTATTTTGAAGCAGTTTGTACCCAGAGGAAACATGGAGAAATTCAGTTTTTAACAGGCATAAACAAATGATGGAAGAATCAATATTTGTTAAAGATAGATACAAAAGTTTAAAAGAAATTTAAACAAAACAGAATAAACCATGGTAATGGTCCGTAAAGAACTGGGACTTGTTCATCTGTACCATTTTTCTACATTCCACATACATGTGTTAATATATGATTTTATTTTCTCTTTCTGACTTACTTCACTCTGTATGACAGTCTCTAGGTACATCCACGTCTCTAACAAATGACCCAATTTCGTTCCTTTTTATGGCTGAGTAATAGTCCATTGTATATATGTACCACATTTTTTATCCATTCATCTGTAAAAGGAGATTTATGTTGCTCCCATGACCTGGCTATTGTAAATAAAGCTGCAGTGAAGGTTGGGGTGCATGTGTCTTTTTGAATTATGTTTCTCTCTGGGTATATGCCAAGAAGTGGTATTGCTGGGTCATATGGCAGTTCTAATTTTAGTTTTCTTAAGGAACCTCCATACTATTCTTCATAGTGGCTGTATCAATTTACATTCCTACCAACAGTGCAAGAGGGTTCCCTTTTCTCCACACCTTCTCCAGCATTTATTGTTTCTAGATTTTTTTTGATGATGGCCATTATAACCGGTGTGAGGTGATACCTCATTGTCATTTTGATTTTCACTTCTCTAATAGTTAGTGATGTTGAGCATCTTTTCATGTGCCTCTTGGCCATCTGTATGTCTTCATTGGAGAAATGTCTGTTTAGGTCTTCTGCCCATTTTTGGATTGAGTTGTTTGTTTTTTTGATATTGAGCTGCATGAGCTGCTTGTAAATTTTGGAGATTAATCCTTTTTCCATTGATTCGTTTGCAAATATTTTCTCCCATTCTGAGGGTTGTCTTTTCATCTTGTTTATAGTTTCCTTTGCTGTGCAAAACTTTTAAGTTTCATTAGGTCTCATTTGTTTATTCTGTTTTTATTCCCATTACTCTAGGAGGCGGGTCAAAAAGGATCTTGCTGTGATTTATGTCAAAGAATGTTCTTCCTATGTTTTCCTCTAAGAGTTTGATAGTGTCTGGCCTTATATTTAGGTTTTTAATCCATTTTGAGTTTATTTTTGTGTATGGTGTTAGGGAGTATTCTACTTTCATTCTTTTACATGTAGCTGTCTGGTTTTCCCAGCACCACTTATTGAAGAGACTGTCTTTTCTCCATTGTATATCCTTGCCCCCTTTGTTTAGTTGACCATAGGTGCATGGGTTTATCTCTGGTTTGCAAGGCAGAATTGAGACACAGATGTAGAAAACAAATGTATGGACACCAAGGGGGGAAAGTAGGGGGGTGGGGGGTGGGATGAATTGGGAGATTGGGATTGACATATATACACTAATATGTATAAAATCAATAACTAATAAGAACCTGCTGTGGGCTTCCCTGATGGTGCGGTGGTTAAGAATCTGCCTGTCAAGGCAGGGTACACGGGTTCAAGCCCTGGTCCAGGATGATCTCATATGTCACGGAGCAACTAAGTCCATGAGCCACAACTGCTAAGCCTGCTCTCTAGAGCTCATGAGCTGCAACTACTGAGCATGCATGCCACAATTACTGAAGCCCAAGTGCCTAGAGCCCGTGCTATGCAACAAGAGAAACCAGTGCAATGAGAAGCCCACACACCGCAATGAAGAGTAACCCCCACTCGCTGCAACTAGAGAAAGCTCATGCACAGCAATGAAGACCCAACACAGCCACAAAAAAAGAAAGATAGCACAAAGAGCTCTACTTCAATTTGCTGTACAGTAGAAACTAAAACAACATTGTAAAACAACTATACCCCAATTAAAAAAAAAAAAACCTCTGCCCCAATATAAAATTACATTTTTTTAATAAATAATAAATATAAAAATTTTAAAAGGGTAAATAACCATCAAGTACCTACTATAAAGCACAGGGAAATCTGCTCAATATTATGTGATAAGCTGTATGAAAAAAGATCTAAAAAAGAATGAATATATGTATATGTATAACTAAATCACTTTGCTGTACACCTGAAACTAACACAACATTGTAAATCAACTATACTCTGATAAAATTAAAATATTAAAAAAAAAGAAGACCTGGTAGTGGTGAAATGACTATTTGACTTATTTTTGAAGTAAAAACAAAGACATGGTAAATTGATATTTTAGTCCAGATAGAAAAACATTAATAGGAATATCCATTTAGATTTTTCATATTTTTATTTTACATCCATTGTGTTTCATGTATTTTATTAGGCACATGGACTGTAGTTTTCATTCTCACAATGATCATCATGAACTCTATCAAAATTTGTTACACAACGAAGACATGTATTAAGTTAATTTGGGGCTTCCCTGGTGGCGCAGTTGAGAGTCCGCCTGCCGATGCAGGGGACACGGGTTCGTGCTCCGGTCCGGGAAGATCCCACATGTCGCGGAGAAGCTGGGCCCGTGAGCCATGGCCACTGAGCCTGCGCTCCACAACGGGAGAGACCACAACAGTGAGAGGCCCGCGTACCACACACAAAAAAAATGTTAATTTGAATGCACTAAGTGGTTTAGATATGAATACAAAATATAGCACTTTGTTCTGAATTCACTAGGAGGAAATGTGGTTAAAGCTACTATATATATTTCAGTTGTTTAGTTCATGCCCCTTGGCATTTTATTTCAGGGAACTGTTTTTTGTTTTTGTTTTTCTATGTAGAGGATATCTTTTAAAAAGAGTAAAATAGCATCTTTATGATCAGTCTTGTTTTGTTTATTTCTTCTCTTGTTTTTATCATTTACATAAAGAAATTTCCCATGAATCTTTACATATGACTCTAATTCAGGGACTAGATCGATATGCAGTAAAATTTTATCACAAAAAGTAATAAAATATAAAATAATAAAATATAATTATGTTTACCATGACTAATTTTAAGATAGGACAAAAATATTTAACTTCTATAAATTTACCATATAAATACCATTTTGACATTTTACAAAATCTCATAATTTATATTTCTATGGTCAATATTAAGTTTTAATAGAGTTTTTTAACTGAAGTAATTATTTTTCAGTTTTATTGAAAAATATCAAGAGATATCTACACAAGTTTTGATTTCTAAAAACAATTATGACTGAAATTTGCTTGGTTTCTCTTAGCAGGATTTTCTTATTCTTTTTTCTTCCTTTTTTTTTTTAATAATAGCTGAAGACTGAATAAAGAACTGCTCATAAGATTAACAAAGGAGTTAAGCATTCAAGGGAGGAATTTGCATTTTTAGAAAAGTCATTTCTTGATATACCCTCTGCCATGTTACAGGAGAGAAATACCTAAGGTGAATTAAATATTCATGGATTATAATTTGCCACATACTAGCTACCTGCTTTTGCAGGATAGTAAAACTAATTTGCCCCATCTTTAGTAATTATGGCCTCTTGCTATTCATTGTAAAAAGCTTTCCTCATCCAAATGTACAATCAGCAAACATATATTTTCTTACACAAAAATCCTATTTTTTCTTAACATTATGAGAATTATATTAAGATATTAAGTGTTTGCATATCTTTCTATAGAGAATAATTGGAGAGTTTTTAAAAGAGAAAATAATCTTTCTGGGTGGTTGTAATACAGTCCAGACTGGAGGCAGAGCATAGAAGAAATAGTGTGCTGACATTTCTTTGACCTCTATGATCAGAACAGCTGCCTAAAGGGTCCTGATTTTTTTCATCCATTTTTATAATTGCATATGACTTTGATACAAAGTATAACTATGCTCAAAGGCCAAGCTTCATTCGAGAAAAATTATAGACCTGTACTGCTGAATGCATAGAGACTGAGTTCATAAATGCAATTTAGCAAATTCTTTTTAAGTGGGGCATTTTTGATATGGTCCCTAAGGGTATTGGAATCTTCTACCAGGTAAAAATATATGTCAAGAGGCTCTGAAATAAGCCTACTCTTGCAGTTGTTAAAATTTGAATGAGAGTTGAAATGAGGTGAATATAGTAATAGAGATATAGAAAAGTTGGGAAAGAACTAGCTTCCCTGGAGATTCCATATTGACTTTCCATATGACTTAAAAATCTGATGGGTCTGCAGTTATGAGAAAGGGCCCTTAGGGACAAAACTTCCCTGTCTTAGCAGGGTTTGTGTTTTGATGGATTTAACTGGGACAACTTCTAAATACTATGTGAAACTAGGTTGAAACTAATGGGTATTAGCTATAGTTATTTTAGTTTAATACACTTCTATGCTTTTTTCAGGGGTAGCAGGGGGCAAGGTTGTCAAAATACTTCACAGCAGTGTTAGACTATCTCAGATTTATAGTTTTATCAGTTGTATTTCTGAATTCCCTCATTATGTCAAGATGTTAAGAAAATCAATAATGAAAGAATGTAAACAAGGTTAAGCAGTTTTCTATAGATTTGATATCAAGCATTTCAAAAATGTCTTTTTGCTTTTATTAGAGAAATTTATGTGGCTCATTTAATTCAAAACAGAAATACAATAAAAATAGAATTATTCTCTCAAATCATGTCAGAGTGAATGAGCATCTTTAAATAATAAGGTCAGAATTATAGGTAACATTAAAGTGAAGTCTGTTTACTGGAGGGTAGATAATTTATGGCAACAAGGACCTGATTCCACATTGTTACAGGTTGTTTCTGTCTAAAATTATAAATATACAGTTGATCCATTTCATTGTTGTCATTTTAGCTCATGGATATTTTGTTTCAAAATTCTACCTTCATTATGAATAGGTAGATAAATATATAGAGAGATAGAGATGTATATAAATACATATGTATACATACATTTGCACACATATTATCTCATATTTTTTCTGAAGAATGTTATTTCCTTACAACTGGTTTTTCATATTTCATATGTTATTTATTTTTGTGGCATCTTTATATGTTCATGATCTATTTCCATCTCCATTATTCATATTTGAAACATGAGTTTCACACAGATGGAATTGTGTGTAAGTTTAATTGGACATCACTTTTCTCCACCTAAGAGAAATATTCAACTGGAGAGTATTTACCGTTTGGTCTTACATTGGCTCCATGGCTCTAAGGCAGGCAGACTCTTGGAATAATGACTTGCCTGTGTCTGCCCCCTTGGTGTTCATAAACAAGGAGAAGAGGGAGCATCTGTTATTAATGTGTGTTCCAATTTTTGCTGCTCCAAATAAGGCATTTAGGTTTTGTATCTCAGGCTGTGCTCCTGACCATCAAGGAGTGTGTGTTTTCGGATCTCTCTGAGGACAAGCTCTGACATCTTATAAACTTCACCTCACATATAGTTCTTTGGATTTCTACTCCTTTTTTTGTTTTTAATTTTTTCATTCTTTGTTTCCTTTTAAATATGGCATTTGGAATTTTAAATCACTTGCAGTTTCATAAAAAAAAATTATTTACTTAAAAAAATTTTCAGCCATTTTGGGGAAAGGGACAGTGGAGGAAGTGGGCCTCAGCTTCCGATGACCATTGCTCAGCACTGTGGCCTGTTCAGATGTGGGGTAGGATGTCTTCCTTAAAAAAAAAAAAGATAATAATAATAATAAATTTTTCTTCTTGTTACTGTACAATTGGCAGGAAAAAAGTTGTGTCAATTAAATACCATAATCCTAAAATGAGAAAGGATAATTTATATATATTTAAAATACAGAGTTGAATTTTATGTAAATATATATATTCAATATGTATGTCATAAAGATTAGATGAAAAGTTTTCATCTATTAAAAGGCTTTAATTGTAAAGTCACATTCCTTGATAATAACTCAGCAAAGTTTAAAAGTAATAATAACAACAATTTAAGAAGACATATGCAATAATAACAATAA
This sequence comes from Lagenorhynchus albirostris, assembly GCF_949774975.1. NCBI lineage: Eukaryota > Metazoa > Chordata > Mammalia > Artiodactyla > Delphinidae > Lagenorhynchus > Lagenorhynchus albirostris. Next base: position 93,113,881 of record NC_083098.1, read on the forward strand.
AAAGTATCTTCTTAAATAAAAATTGGATCAATAGAAAAGATATTATTTATTTGATACTGGGTTTACAACCTAGGGAAAGGGATAAACACATAATTTATTTTAAAAAGGAAACATATGACAGTGAATTCTTGAAAAGAGATATAAATGAAATGTTTCTGAGACAGAGAGAAATTGACTATTTTGAGTGAAAAAGCTAGAATGAACATCCACCAAAATGTGCCATTTGAACTGGTTTAGAATAATGAACTGGATTTCCAAGGTTGAGAAAGCATACAAGAAAATAAAATATGAAATTTTGCCTGACTTCTCTTTTAAAAAATTTAAGCCATATGAAAAATAAAACAATATTCTTATCTCTAAATAAAATTGTGTGAAGTTACCTTACTATGTGTTTTAAATGTTAGCCTAAAGTTTTACCAAACCATATAAGCAGCACTGGTGGCCTTTGAAGGCAGAACTCAAGATGTGGTCAGAGCTGCGTTATGTTCTGCAGGCTCTAAGGAAGAATTGTCTTTCAAATATTTTAGTTGTTCACTGAATTCAGTTGTGTGGTCCCAGTTTCCTTGCTGGTTGTTAGCAACTAGACAGTCTTTGTTCATAAAGACTGCCCCAATTCCTTCTAGTGTTTTCCATATGGCAAAGTGGGGGGCAGTCCTTCCCAGTCTTTGCATCCCTCTGACTTTCCCTACTTCCACATGTTTTCAGTACTCTAACAGAGAAAATCATTGCTTCTAAGTTTGAGCCCAACTGGAAAATCCAGCATAATTTCTCTGTTTTAAAGTCTCTAATCTCATTTTACCTGCAAAGCTCTTTCTGCCATGTCATGTAATGTATTCCCAGGTTCCAGGGACATCTTCCTGGGTAGGGAAATGAGGAAGCCTTCTACAATGCCATTTTTATGCATTTATCCAGCTTTAATATTTACTCTCACTTTTCATTAGTCAGTGTTATAAGGCAACAGTATCCTCAGATCCCAACTCCATGGTTTCTCTCTACATTAAAGAAATAATTTGAAAATTATGGCAATAAGGTAGCATGAAATAAAATTAATTACATAATTGCATATTTTAAAATATCTTATAGACATTCTACAATATATCCAGATCAATATTTTTGAACTAAATGTATTCATTTACAATTTATCCATGCCCCAATCTCCCACAGCCCCCCCATGCCTCCCTCACATACACACACACTGGATTTTATGTAAAGTGCTAATGTCTTCAAAGAAGCATTTCCTCAGAGGCTACACATCAGCATGCACCACTTATTTCCAAACACACTACGTTTAAAAGTTGAATTAACTAATTGCCTAGCTGGCTGCTTTCCTAAAGTTCGCGCAATTCAATTTAATGATCAATTTTACTTAATCTTATGAAATGTGTCTAATGTCATTCATCCATATAATTTATATAAGTAATTATTTCTAAATATTTTATGGAAAAAAATAGCCCTTCCCAGAGTGTGCGTTTAATAAGCTTTCTCTCTCCAACACTTATGCAATTAAAGATAGTGTGGCACAGAGTAATGAGCTGCTCACCACATCCACTTCTTTTGAGGTATTAAGCTAAACTAAATTGTCTACTTGCTGTTGCACTTAACTTTAGCTATTTGTGCCTGAGATCTAACAAAATGATGTGGGCCCACATCCAAAACTTGATACTATGCTCTTTCCATTTCTGGGTCTTGATGCAAACCAGCTTGATGAACACGGAAGCCACATGATGAAGTTGGAGGAACCACCAAATAGAAGTTCCCTGACATTTTTAATCACTGCTTATAGCAGACCATTCACTCACTGGCCATGCCCCACCTGTTTTACACTTTACAAGAGAAGCATATTATTGAATGACTGAGAATTTATGGTTTATCTGTTGTAGCAAGTATCATTGCACTGATTCGTACTGATAATGTGTTAATAAAAGAAGTTCATTCTTGTCCAGTTAATGAAACTACATCCTTGAACACAGCTAAAACATAGTGTCTAAAGTATATAAGACTACATTAGACCTGATACCTGTTATGTTTAGCTTGAACCAAATCACCTGTATGTTAGTGGTAGCTCTTCCTTCTATGGCTTGGTCAACATGAATAGAGGACCCTGTCTTCATTCTGTGGCAAGTTTAACCTTCCCCCAAAGGGATCACACTCACATACTTCATGTCAGTAGTTTTACTGAGGTCCTGAAATTCTTCTTCTCTTTCTCCTAAGAGGTGTTTCTTGGGGAAAATACTTCCTCCAATAATTTAAAGAACTGACTGAGATCCAGAAGAACTGGATTAAGCCACTATGATGTAAACCATTCCTTCAGGTACTGGCTATTCCATGAGAGGACTCAAAATCAGGGGGAAAAAATCAGAGCACCACACACTGTTTGCTCTTCACGCAGAAGAGCAATTTCAGTAATTAATACTTTTTAAAAATGGATAATAAATAAGCAAAAAATATTTCAACACACCATGATTCAAAATGTTTAAAGGAATTCATAACTTTAAACAATACAGAAAGGTTTACAAATAATTTTCATGCTCTATTATTCACAATTCAGGACAAGATATGTAATGTAATTTAAAACAGTGAAGAAGAGGGCAATTGTGGAAAAATTGGCACAAATGAGGGAAAAAATAAGATGTAGGGAGAAGCAAAGTGATGGGTATAGTATGAGCTGCAACCCTGAAAAAGAATAATCGAAATGATTGGCAAACAGAGTAAAAGCAAAGGTTGGACAATGAAGATGTGGAATTGATAACTGAGTTAGAAAATAACCTAAATATAGAGAAAGGAAGCTCATTGAAATTGTAGATAAAATGTACTCAAGGTAACTGTTTCTTGTCACGGCTGATTTTCATTTGGACTGCAGACTTCAAAGTAATTTACCACAAATTATCATTATAAAAGAGCCAAGATCAGACTAATTCTTATCCATATGTCTTCAACTACTATTTTTAATTTTAAAAATTCTACAAAATCTCTACACTGACCTACCTATTAGTGTAGAAATCGTTCTTGAATTTTGCTCATCATCAAAGACATGCTTCTTTATCTTCACCCTGTACCCATGGAGCCATTGTACTTGTTTTAGGGGCATTACTTCATTTCAAATCATTCATATATTCTGTGACTTGTAGGTGTGAGGGAACATTGGAAAATCCCTCTTACACATTTCCCTTAAAACAACCAAGAAAATAAAGAAACTCATATTTTAGGAAATTATACTTTCATGTGCTTTGCATAATATTGTGTAAAAGTTGTTAAATAGCCATTATCCTGAGCTGTTTCTGAAGGAGGGATTTTTTTTTTAATGGCATTCCCAGGATGTATTGAATGTCCTCATCTCTGTGCATTTGATAATCTGTTTTTAGAAGAGACTCCAAACAGAAAGTAACTTAGAAAATCTTTAAAATACCCCACATTTTATTGCAAAATGAAGTTTCAAAGTAAAGACAGTACAGGTTAAGACTAGAGCCTCAGATGAGAACAGAGAACTGAGGCCGTGATCACTCCCGATAGAGTTCTGCAGGAGCATAAGAGAAGGAAAAGGAGACTTTCATATAAATCAATGGATAAAAGCTCCATTCTTAAAGACTCTAATTTTAGATAATAATAAACAAATATTAAAACTTGCCCCATAAGATGAAAAAATAATGTCAAGAATGGGACAAAAACAAAACTTTCAGAAACATGTTGATATCTAATAAAAAATAATCTTCCCTTGCCTTTCCCTTAGTGTAATTCCATTAGATCATTTGGAAATTAAAATTAGAACCCATAATAAAAACTTTATTGATTGGAAATTTTGTCATTGATACAACTACACAGAATACATTTTACATAGTCCTGCTAACAAGATGTGGGTTGAGGTATTCACATCAAGCTATTCTGAGATCTTTATATAGCTCACAGTTAAAAAGTATGTATGTGACTGATTATTTCATCTATTCAATTTTTTATTAAATAGTTACTCTCATTTATGCATTTATTTATTCCTTTGTACATAATACACAAAAGCTCTTTAGCCAGTCTTGCAAAGCCTTCTCCTTGACATTCACATTTCACACATATAAAATCAATACCCATTTTTTATCATATTCAAAAGTCAAACTTCCCAAGAATTTTAAATTTTACTTAGAATTTAATGTTCAAAGTCAGTCATTATTCCAGTGTTAACTGTTATGTTTGGTAAAAGACAAGTAATTTGAAATCAAATGAGGAGATTTAAGGCAATACCTGAAATATCCAATTATATGGAAACATTTACATTCTGATATACCAAAAATATACCTTGAAACCAATACAAGCATCTTGTAAAATTCTGTCTTGTACCCAACTAAAAGTATAGATGGGTATTTCTTAGAAAGGAGCATATACAATTTAAAATAATTTACTATTAAATTAATTTCAGCATTATTTCAAAATAAAAATTTACCATGATCAAGTAATTGAATATTCAGATAAAAACTTATGCAATAATATATCTCATATCTATAGGTTAAGTTGTTTTAATTTGTATCGTTGTCTGTAAAGAGGTTGAATGATTCCTCAACTTATAGGTCAAGATAAAATGTATTCACGTATATAGCTTATTTTCTATAAAGTTTAAATTTCTACATAAATAAATCAGTTACATACATTTAATTTATATTCCATCCTTCCATAATACATATTTTTGAAAGTTCCCACTATCAAGAACATTTAAGAATTTAACTAATAATACTTCATCATCACTTACTGTGCAATATCAACATTTAATAGTTTTATTTTTGTTTCTTTTTTTATGATAAATCTCAGCAAAAGGGTCACCTTTAAGATTTTCCAGCTCACAAAGAAGAAGAGTGAAAGTGCTTAAGAAATAAGCAGAGATCATGGGTTCCTTTCTGTTAAATTAATCATCAGTGAATGTATTTCTGATAGCTAAAAAAGGTCAAGAGAATCAGAGGGAAATTTACAAATATTCAAAGCTAAAATAAAAGCTGTTGATTTTTCCCCTTTAAAAATTGCAGTTACATTTTTGTCACAATCTTTTATTATATTTAAGAGCAGAAATTAGCAGCATTTGCATTAGCTGAATAGTATACTATAAATTTGACATTGATAAGAATTTTTATGAAGAATAATAGTATTCAGTTGGGTCTTTCTTTTTCTTTCTTCTTGTGCCTTCTGCCTTCTATTCTTCATTTGAATAAGGATTTGAGGTCTATGAATATTTCCATGAGAACATAGTTCCTTCAGGTAAACCTGCTTTCTAAAGTATATGGACCTCTCAGGGTATACAACATAGTTTCTATTAAGTGTTCAAGTCACTCAGGACTTTTATTTTACCTCTTCTCACACTACATTTTCTCCCTTGGAAATCTCATTCACTCCCCGGTATTCCAATTAGTTTCTACATACAGCTATCTCTGAAATGTATATTTTAGCCATAGGCATTTCTACCAACTTCCAACACTTACATAAGATATATTCATTTCAATGTCTGATAGAAGTTTCAAATTTAGGATCCATGTATTTAAATAATTATTTTCTAATAAAACTCTATTCTTCATCTATTGTTCCCTATTTCAATACTATTGAAATAGTATCAGTTAATGTATCAGTTAATGATGACTGTATCAGTTAATGATACAGTATCAGTTAATGATGACTGTATCAGTTAATGATACAGTATCAGTTAATGATACAGTATCAGTTAATGTATCAGTTAATTGTATCAGTTAATGATACAGTTAATGTATCAGTTAATTGTATCAGTTAATGATACAGTTAATGTATCAGTTAATTGTATCAGTTAATGATGACTGTGTAACAAGCCACTCTGAAACCTAGTGTCTTAAAACACTTGTGAGTCTGCTGATTAGCTGGGCAGTCCTCTCTTACTCTTTCACCTCCCAAATACAGATTTTCAGTAATTACTGGGTGTTCAGATTAATCCTACAGTCACAGTTTTCATCATGTTTGACCAAAGGGGCATTATTTTTCTAATGCATCAGGGTAATTAACTTCTACATAATCTCTAATTTCATCTTTTGGCCATCTCCAGCTATTCTCAAATGCCATAGATCTCTCTAAAAATGTAATACTGCTTATGATACTACTCTACTAAAAATCTTTGTAGTCATTCTCATGCTTTTTGGATAAACTATAAAATGCTTGAAGTTTGACAGTTTTCATTACCCAAAATGATTGGGAATATTTCTTGCTAAACTCTTCTATTTTCTTTGTTGAGTCTAATAACTATAGAATCACATGCTCTGTTTTCTCTGCATGTGGTGTTTTATACTACCTCCATTTAATCTTTAAACTCCAAACTTATTCAACCTAGGAATTTTTAGTTTTATCTTAAACATAATTTTCTCAAGGAAGATTTCTTTTCAAATATTGTGGTCACATACTCATCCCAGTTACAGATGAATTAAATTTTTCTGAGACTGTTAATATATTACCAAAATGACCTATGTTTCTATTTCAATGTGTTAATTACAACGGCAATTTTGAATTTCATTCCTGTATTGTCTTCTACTCCATCGATGTTCAGTAAAACTTTCTGTAGTGATGGAAATATTCTATAATCTTGGCTGTCCAAAACAGCAGACACTAGCCACAAGTGATTGCAGAGCCCTTGATATAATCATATAGTATGACCAATGAAATGGGTTACTAGTCATATTTTATTTTGATTAATTTAATTTTAAATAGCCACATGAGCTAGTGGCTAATGTATAGCACAGTTCTAGATTATTAGCTTTTGTGGGTGGAATTCAAATATATATGTTAATAGCTGTATTGCCACACTATCATAGTACCTGGTTAATATTTACTGAATGTACAAATGTAATGAAACCTTTTTATGCCCTCAAAATGTCTGAAAGGACATGTAGGTACAGTCCATTATTTAAAAGAATACAGTCTTTCCTGTATATTATAATGAATACATTTTAAATTCCCTCTAATGGCCTTTCTTAATATATATAGAGTCAGTATCATTTAGACCATCAAATATCTCTATTTCCTTTTTTTGTTTGTTTGTTTATTTTATATTCCTCAGTCTTATTCTCCCCACCCACCACCCCTTCTCACCTTGAATCCTTGATCTGTACTGTTCATGATATAGATTGTCAAGACTGGAAAGATATTTTCCTTGCCTCCATTTTGAAGAATTCTTTTGAATCTTTGCAGAAAATAGCTCTTTGTGTTTTCTCTTGGAATGCAAGTTTAGGTTTTTCTCTAAGAAAATTAAAGCATATTATTGGCAATATTGATAGAGTTTGTAGCATAATTTTGAAGTATTTTATGCTAAAGACAGACACTTTCACATTAGGTCAGTATGAGAAGAAAGTAAGGAAATGTAGTGGGTGTTATGTGGAAAACAAAGGCAAAAGATAAATGTTCATCCTGACTTCTTCACACTGTATGTGATAGTATCATGGAACATTAGAATTTAAAGTGTAATTAGAATTTAAAGTGTAAAGACTGATATTTTACTTTTAGAATGAAAAACATTTTTTCAGCTAAATGTATACATATAGTGTAAACACCAAATATATAGTCACTATAAACAGCTAATCTGATAAGTGCCAGGGGGGGTATCTGGTAAACTGATCATCCCCTCACACCACCCAAATAAAACGGTATTCAACTTCAAAACCTAGGGCTTGTGGAACACAATTCAAAAACACTAACCTAGAACACCATCCTCATTTAATAAGTTAAGAAATAGAAGTGATTTGCCCAAATCAGTATATTAGAACCAGATCTAAGATTAGCTAGCCCCTGTTCTTCTGACTCCTAATGCAATCTCTTTTGTTCAACTTGGTGTATTTTCTTTCATGTCTTGTACTTCCCCTATTAAAAATAGCTTGCCTATTCCCATTTTTATACAAAATATGCAGAAAGATAAAGGGAAGAAATATTTGATGTAATGCTGCTATATTGGAAATCTTTAAATAAAAAAGAAGTCCCTTCCATTTTTGTAGATTGGGTATTTCACCCTAGTCACTCTGCTTCCTGATTTTCCTTTGACTATTCTTTTTAACTATTGTATTTTTTATATTTTTTTGGCAATGGGTTTTTCATATTTCTCTCCTCCTCAATGCCAAATGTATAGTCATGAAAGTAAGACCCCTTTGTTTTGATGACTGTGGATTCCTGCCATCTTATTAGAGCCTCTGGTTCACAGTTATTGATCAGTAGATTAGAGTTAGAGAGATTGAGTTGAAAAATGTTCTCAGAGGTAAGGAGATTGGAAAGTAAAATTTGAGAGCTGCTTTATAAATCAAAACAGGAAGAGGGTAGATGAAATAACCTCCAATTTGAAAAAAAAAAAAGGAGAGGTGATACACATTCCATTTTCTTGGGTATCATAAAATTGGCAAGAATGGTAGAAGATTTGGTTCATTTGTTCAAAATAATTAATAAACAAGTAGAGCTGAAAGGATGCTCATTTTTTTGACTAATGGAGAGTCTCCTATAAGAACATTCTCAGCAGTGAAAAGTAGAAAACTATATTTTTTAAACTGGAGAGAGAAGGAAATAGAGATTTTCTATTGAATAGTAAGGGAGAGAGGAATTCTAAATTGTAAATCATGTAGTGAAGACTATATAGTATATAGCAGACATATTTTGTTTGTTCTGCATCTCTTGAGGCATTGAGTGTGATGGTAAACTATGGAATAATAGAAAAAAATCATGATACCAAAAGTAATTTGAATGAAATAGATGAAAAACATAGAGAACAAAGTAAATTTTTAGTTTAGTAATTACAGAATATGTATGCTATTTATGAAAAGAACACGGATGAATACTCATAGTAATACATCTTTTTAACCAGAAGGGAAGTGCCTTGGTCAGCTGGGGCTGCTATAACAAAACACCATAAGGTGGATGGATTAAATAATAAACATTTATTTCTCACAGTTCTGGAGGTTGGGAAGTCTAAGATCAAGGTGCCAGCAGATTTGGTGTCTGGTGAAAGCCAGCTTTCTGGTTTACAAACGGTCAAATTCTTGCTGTGGTTCTTATATTGCAGAGAAAGAGAGAGCATTGGGCTTTTTATCTTATAAAAGGACACTAATCCCATCATGGGACCTCTGCCTGCCTGAATTCATCTAAACCTAATTACTTTTCAAAGACCCCAACTCAAAATACCCTATATTGGAGGTTAGGGTTTCAACACACAGATTTTAGGGGAACACAAACTTTTGGTCCAAAGCATGGAAAAAATCTTATCTTTATTCTTTGTCTGATGATCGTGTGTCTTCATAAGTCCCTATCTAGTACACATGAAGTCTCATTTTGTATTAGCTGAGGACTAGTGAAAGACACTAGAAAATCTGGTAGTGGTTTTCTTCTCTCATTTTAATTTAGACGTTCTTAGCTTGTTTCAGAGCAAAAATGTATCAGAGGAAATACTTCAATTAGTTTGGACAAATCATTTTTCCAGAAGCTTGGAAAAGTAAAACTGGTTCAAAATTTGCAATGTTTAATGACCATAATTGGTATACTTGAGAGAACTAATGTACATTCTGGGAAATACGGAGACTTCTGGGAAGCATATATGAATTGAAGGGAATAAATTTTCCATTTGTAGATAGAACTGTCATGTAGTGAGGTCATAGGAAGGAGCTTTCACCCACTCTCTTACCAATTCTGTTTATTTGTGTAATTAAATAGAAATATATTTATTGATTTCCCTCCAAGATGAGTTTGAAGTTTAGATATTCAGTATTCACAATCAATAGAGGAGAAAGTTGATTACTTTGAAATAGACAACATTGTGTTTTTCAAATATGTTACTGTGAGCATTTATGGCTCACAAGTCCTAGTTCACATCATATTTATCAACTTCATCAAGATTTTGAAGGATGTAATGCTCTTATTATTTTAGCAATACATTCTGATGACCCAATTTTAGTCTGCATATAAAGTCAGGCAAAGGAAATATATTATTAAATAGCTCATATTCTCACTGTTATCTCTTATTACTATTTATAAATGTTTAATTTCTAACAAGGGGGGATTAATCAACATAGTTAATATAAACACATCTCAGCATGCAGTCTTACCATTTCCCAAATGATTAGATAAAATTAAGAAATTATAAATAACCCTTCTTTACTGACAATGTGACAGAAATAGGACTCTAATTCATTTCAATCTAGTTATTTCTAACATCTGTAGCTTTCACAGCTATCAGTCTGCTTTCTTGCTTTCTTCCCTTTTGCACCCTGTGAAATGGCCGTGCCTGGAAATGAAAAATGGCCCTGGAAGGATATGTGTCCATTAGAGAATGACCAGAGACAGTCAAGGGAGTAGAGTGAGATGGTGAGGAATTCAACTGCTGGAATTCGTAAAGCAAGGTGATTCGCCATAGATAGTAGTGCAGGTAAACTATACCAGAATGGTTGAAAAGACATCAAAACACAGCTTGGTGCTATAATAAAGGGATAAAAAATCTAGGAGAAGACATTATAGGTATCCAGGAAGACTCCAGTTGTCATTCGGAATATCTATCATGCTACAGAACATTTTCTGTAACAGAAAAATGTTTTGGTAACTGTGTAACAGAGTTACACAATTCAGCTCATGAGACTGGCATTAAAAGAAGTCATGAGAGGGCTTCCCTGGTGGCGCAGTGGTTGAGAATCTGCCTACAAATGCAGGGGACACGGGTTCGAGCCCTGGTCTGGGAGGATCCCACATGCCGCGGAGCAACTAGGCCCGTGAGCCACAACTACTGAGCCTACACGTCTGGAGCCTGTGCTCTGCAAAAAGAGAGGCCGCGATAGTGACAGGCCCATGCACCGCGATGAAGAGTGGCCCCCGCTTACCACAACTGGAGAGGGCCCTCGCACAGAAACGAAGACACAACACAGCAAAAATAAATTAATTAATTAATAGACTCCTACCCTCAACATCTTCTAAAAAAACAAAAACAAAAAGAAGTCATGAGAACACCAATATTAGAAGAAATAAACACCCAAGACAAGCATCCATTCAGGGACTCAGGTTCAAATTACCTAAAGCAGTGTTTAATTTGGGAGCAACATTATCCACAAAAGGACCACCTTGATGTGCAGAGACAATGAAAGAGAATTAGACTCATTGTTATTAAATTGTTTAATCACTCCTGGTTTCCAATTACAGTAAACCATCAACTTTCTCATTTTATGACTGGAGCTATTCCTGAACAAAAGTTATCAATTATAATAGCTTAGGTGCATCCCATTCATGTATTTTATCTCTGGCAGTAGTTGTATTTAAAAAACTTTCTACAGTAGGATTGTTTCCTCTAAATTTATCATCCCTGAAAAGCCAAATGTATCAAAGCATGTGTTTTATTTAATCACTTATTGTCAAAAATATAGTCATTGTACAGTATATATGATTTCCTCCACCAGTTTCTGGCCATAGAAACAAACTCCTGTTATCAGCTATTATAGAACAATGGAACTGAGTTATACATATTCGTGTTTTGTTACTGTGATCTACAGTTTACATTTAAAATATTTATCGTGGGGCTTCCCTGGTGGCGCAGTGGTTGAGAGTCCGCCTGCCGATGCAGGGGACGCGTGTTCATGCCCCGGTCCGGGAGGATCCCACATGCCGCGGAGCGGCTGGGCCCGTAAGCCATGGCCACTGAGCCTGCACGTCCAGAGCCTGTGCTCTGCAACGGAAGAGGCCACAACAGTGAGAGGTCCGCGTACCGCAAAATAAATAAAGAAAGAAAGAAAATATTTATTGTGCAAATCAATTGTATATTATTGCTTTCCATTAGAGAACAGCTTTACAATTTAAGTTAAAAACAACAACAGGACACAATAAAACTTGAATACAGAAACTATATATCGTCATCAGTGGTAAATCTACCTATGTATAATACCCACACCATGAGGGATGACTTTTCCAATAATCAAACAGGTGAGAACAGAGGTTTCCTGCTTTCTTCACAATGTGTTTAGATTTTGAAGGAGCCTGCCTGAGAGTATGAATATATGTGTGCTGGTAGCTGGTGGTCAAATATTGCTTATTAACTAGACCTACCATGTGTACCACAAACTTTCTTAAGATTAGAAATGCATTTGAGGAATCCATGCTATAATCAAAAGTCATATGATGATATTATTTTCCCGTTATCACACAGAATGAGCAAACACTTTAATTCAGCCACTTTTTAGTGGTTGATACACAGGGTATTCATTGCATTAGGATGGATAATAATTGTCATTAGTCCTTCATAGCTAAGGTAAAACATTATTCCTTCATTTATAAAGCAAAAAATGTAAGGTGCTTTTGTTGTTTTTACAAAAGTGTCAGTTTTCAAAATTTAATACATTCTTCAAAGGCCTTTTTTAGTCTTCATGTCTTCTGAAACTATTTCCACTAGCATAAAAATTTGCTCCTCAAACAAGTTAGTAAAGAAGGGAGTATTAATATATTAGAATAAAAAGGAAAACTAATCCAACAAAAATTATTTGTTAGCATAATTTGTATAGCACCATAAAAACTTGTCTCTGGAATGTATGGACTATAAAATAGTGGTTTGGATAAAGCACTATGCAAATAAGAATATGGAATTTCTAATTGTATGAAAGCAAATATTATATTCATGATGTATATAACTTATTTGAAGAAAGGAATTAAAATATCTGTGTTCAATATGAAAATGAACTTTTGTGTTAAGTGCCAGGAATTAATTTTATGGAAAGTATTCTTTAAAAATCAACTGAACTAGAATTTAAGTGTCTGGAAAAACAATATTTTAAATGTATAGAATTATCCCTAAAAAATGAGTGTCTTTGATGTCTGAAATTTTACTGTTTAGAACAGAAGACTTAACAACTTTAAAATTATTTAAATATTACAGACAACTAATAATGCTGCTATCAGCTGGAAGTTCATCCTATAAAACTAAGTGTAAATATCAAGAAAATTATACATTGATTGATATATACCATAACCCTTGACTATTAATAACTCTAAAAATTTTCAATTTTGACCATTTTTACATGACACTTGTCTTATTTTATAATGTTGTTCACTTTTACAGATTCAACTCATGTAGAAAGAAGACAAATAGTACCTGTGTGATTAGTTTAAAATATTTAAATCATTTTTCATCTAGTTAAAATAACAATTTTATGTCTGTGTGTATTAATTATTCCTTTCTGTTTTCACCAAATATTAGAAGAAAGAGATGCACTCAAGAAATAGTGTAACAGTTTTCAAGCAGTTATTAAAATTAGAGAGAGAGAGAGAGAGATTAATTCCAAGATGACGTCAATGTAGTCACATTGAGTTGAAACAGAGGAGCACTAAAGGAAGGAAATAATGTAGGCTTCAAAATTATATTGTTATGCCTTCAATATTTTTATGTGGCAATTGGATCTGCCTGAAAACAAATAGAACAATGTTTATGGCACTGCTGGTGGAATTGTGTAGCCAGAGAAACCATGGGTCTACTTTGAAAGAGCCTGTGACAATAAAACAGCTGCCAAACTCCCCAACACGTACTAACAGGAAACAAGCTATTGATACATAAATCACTCAGCCCCCAAGGAGGATGTGCTCAAGAATGACCACTTTAGATGTGGTCATGGAGAACAGGGAACAAAGAAGAACTGCCCAATGGGTGAGCTTCCCAGGGATCAACAGACATGAAATTCCTCCTGGAGAGCAGAATCAGAGTCTGAAAAAGGAATGTCTCCAATTGCCAGGACAAAGGTTTTGCCACCACATGGACCAGTAACTGCTTTATAACTCCAATTCTTCTCTTTTCCAAACTCCAAAATTTCCAAATGTCTTATTGTGAGTATCCTGCCCTGCAACTCATTAAAATGAATTTTAAAAATAAATAAAATAGCAATTTTAGATACAATGATATTTTTAAATTATGCTAATGGAAATTTTATGCAGTACTTTTCTATTTATAGTATGAGTAGTACTATAATTACTGCTACCACTATTAATAACTGATGTTTATTGAAATTTAATCATATGCCAGACACTGTTCTTAGTGCTTAAACAGATTGTCTGGTTCCTCACAACAATTTATGAATATACTGTGGTTATTTCTATTGTACAAATGAGGTGAAGTCACATAGACCTGGAGAGTAGCTGACATGAGTGTACCCAGGCAATACAGTTCCAGAGCCTACATTTTTGTTAGTGACACTGTCCTACTAGAAATGACCTCAAGCAGTTTGTACAAGTGAAACATATTTCAACAAATAATTTAATGATGTTATTTATGCTAACCAAATATAAGTTTCATTAAAAAATATTTTATAATTAATATTTCTGCCTACAGTATAAGACATATTGAAATGTGTGCATAATGATTTTATGACCTCTATATGGATTCACTGAAATGCCTCCCTTAATATGTATTACATCATATCATCTCAAACTATATACCCCTTTATTTATTTATGCTATGGTATTATAGAAAACACATAGGCAATCAAAACAATCAAAGTGTATTTCTAAATAAAAATTTATGTATTTTTATTAGTTATAATTTTATCATATATAATTTTATATACATAATGTTATATATTATATATGATATATATTGTATAAAACAGAAAACATAATCAAAAGAATCAAAAGTGAATAATATATACATGTACCTAATTAACAAATAATTTCAATAGTCTATATAAATTGCTCATTTAATTCTCAACCTAGTCATTAATTTTTAATAATGTTTAAAAGAAATTCATTCCCTTAAGATATTTAATATACCATATGAATATACTTAATTTCAATTTCGATCTTCTTGTGAGACTGTTTTACTCAGAAGTCTCAGAAGTCCTATTAACTCAGAAACTATGTAAACAACTAACTGAAGAACTCTCAAGAAATTCTTGAGGTATAACAAAAGTGTGTTCAAGATTAGTAGATCTCAAATATAAAGATGTGGTTCTCAATCCAGAAACAACAAAATATACTGTTTTTCAATAATTTGAAATCACTCACCAAGAAAATCAATCAAATAATTATTCAGGTGTGAAAAAATAATAAGGTTTTAACATGATTCTAACCAGCAAGCATTCATTGTCCACCTACTTAAAACCAAAGTCAAATACAATCCCATTAATCATGCATTATTATCAAAAAATTAATTTATTCATTTTACCTGAGACAATGAATATTCAGCAAAAGTAAGCTATTTGCTGTATGGTTAATTTAGGCTAGATTATCTCACTCTAAACCGTATTCACCTAATCTTTGTGCCTAATGACTATATTCTTGCTCTTAAACTTTATTTAGCCTCATAAATTTTGGGTCCAGCTTATGAAATATGGATATACTCTACAGAGAGAGCAAAGTTTGAATTGCCATGTTAACTCTACTGACTTCACCCCTCCTGAGACTGAGATATCAAATATGGCTTTATCTGAGCATGTTAATTTGTGGGCACATGTGGCTGTTGGGTACAGAGGAAAAAGGAATGCCTGGTACTGAAACATCCAAAAGACCATTAACCTGGCAAAGCTCCCATCAGCCTACAATGCTCTACAGTCTGAGCTCACCTATTCAGGTGACACTGACAGGAACCATTAGATACCTAAGTGAAATACATATTCATCATGTATCAAAAAACCCTCATAGAGGAAATTAACCTGGTTAAGAAACTCTTGGTTGTCAGTATAATTGCTGCTGGCTCCTATTAGTGATGAGAGTAGCAACTTCTGACAGAAAGAAAATGGGACATCTGGTATCTTTTCTTTTTCAAAAAATTTTATAATTGATCGTTATGATTACTAGAGAATATTACAGGTAATATTTTAAGAGATAAACTCAATAAGTTTATTTCTCTTGTCAAAGCCAAATCCCAATAAAGAATATTTTATTCTACTCACCTAATTATCTAATAATATTTGTGATTGAATATATTTTTCACTTGATTCCTGAAAGAAAGACAACTACACTTTTGACACAAACAAAAATTCACGAAAGGCAACTAAATAGAAATAGAAACATTCACACAACTGATTCACTGTTGCTGACATTTACTGTCTAAGGTAAAGTCTATGAAAGAAAAACATTCAAATTCCATATTAGGTCGTATTATGTGTCCCACTTCTGCAATGAGCACAATGTTCCCAAGGCTATATTCTGGCTTTTGAAGCTACACTAATCATAGAAAGAAGAGGTGAAACTATTTTTGAGTGTCTAGAGTTAGTAGACTTAATGACTACCCAGTTGGAAGGCTTTGAGGCAGTTTCTGGCTGAACACTTCAAAGCATGAATCTTCTTATTTTCAGTCCAAAGAAGATATCTTTCTCTAAAGGAAATATAAGAAATAATTTAGCCCAATATATGTATTTAAAACTCCAAAATAGGAGAACACCAATGAATAATAACATTGAATTAATATTGTTAAGATGTCCATGTTACTCAAAGCAATCTATAGATTCAAATCAATCATTTAAAACAATTCCAGTGGAATTTTTTTCACAAAAACAATTCTGAAATTGGTATCAAGTGCCAAAGATGCCAAATAGAGAAAGCAATCTTGAGAAAGAACAGCAAAGCTGGAGGTATAATACTTCCTGATTTCAAAGTGCATTATAAAGTTATAATAATCAAAACACTATTGTACTGGCACAAAAACAGACACATAGATCAATGGAGCAGAATAGAGAATCCAGTAATAAACCCATTAATATATATGGTCAACTAATTTTTGACAAAAGAGCCAAGACTATAATGAGGAAAGAATAGTCTCTTCAATAAATGGTGTTGAGAAAACTGGACAGAGACATGCAAAAGAATGAAACTAGACCTCTATCTGACACCATACACAAAAATCAACTCAAAATGGATTAGAGGGGCTTCCCTGGTGGCACAGTGGTTGAGAGTCCACCTGCCAATGTGGGGAAGATCCCACATGCTGAGTGAGCCATGGCCACTGAGCCTGCGCATCCGGAGCCTGTGCTCTATGACAGGAGAGGCCACAGCAGTGAGAGGCCCGCGTACCACAAAAAAAAAAAAAAAAAAATGGATTAAAGAAAAATTTAAGACCTGAAGTCAAAGAAGTCCTGGAAAGAAAACAGGGGAAAAGCTTCTTGATATTGGTTTTGGCAACAATTGTTTTGGCTATGACACCAAAAGCACAGACAACAAAAACAAAAATGTACAAATAAGATTGCATGAAAGTAAAACACTTCAGCACGGCCAAGAAAATAATCAATAAAATAAAAAGGCAACCTACAGAATGAAAGAAAATATTTGCAAATCATATATCTGATAAGGGGTTAATATTCAAACTATATAAAGAACTCACACAACTCAATAGTAAAAAACAAACCATCTGTTTAAAATTGAGCAGAGAAACTGAATAGACCTGTTTCCAAAGTCATGCAAATAGCCAACAGAGACATGAAAAAGTGCTCAACTTCACTAATGGTCAGGGAAATTGAAATCCATACCACAATGAGATATCACCTCACATCTGTTAGAATAGTTATCATCACAAAGAAAGGATAACAAGTATTGGTAAGTATGCAAAGAAGAAATCCTTATGCACTCTTAATGGAAATGTAAATTTGTTCAGCCACTATGTAGAGCAGTATGAAGCTTCCTCAAAAAAGTGAAAATAAAACTACCATATGATCCATCAATTACACTTCTGGGTATATACCCAAAGGAAATGAAAACAGGATATCAATGAGGGATCTGTATTTCAATGTTTAGTGCAGCATTATTCACAATAGCCAGGATATGGAAGCAACCTAAGTGTACATCAGCAGATGCACAGATAAAGAATATGTAGGATATAGATATATATGTCCAGAAATATTCCATACATATATCCACATACATATGGAATGGAAATATGTATACACACACACACACACACACACACACACACACACACGTTATATAACTTTCCCAAGGTCACACAACTTTTAAGAGATCAAACCAGGTTGCAAAGTCACTCTTAGTTAAAACAAAACAAAACACAACAACAGCCAACAACAAAATAAAGATATTCATTATGGGTATACACATGTTTATTCACTTTTTTTTTTCTGGAAGCCCTACCCAATGCTATCAAATGGGAATAAAAATCTAACATATAAGGAACTTCTATAACTCAATAGCAAAAACAAAACAAATAAACCAAGTTAAAAATGGGCAAAGGGACTAAATAAACATTTGTATGTTTATACAAATGGTCACCAGGTATACCAAAGGTGCTCAACATTACTAAGCATCAGGGAAATGCAAATCAAAACCCCAATAAGATATCACCTCCACCTAAATGCCCATGAATGAATGAAAGGATAAAGATAGTGTGGTATAAACATACAATGGAGTATTATTCAACCTTAAAACAAATAAGGAAATGTTGCCTTTTGCAACACAGACGAACCTGGAGGACGGTATGCTAAGTCAAATAACACAGAACAAATACTACATATACCACTTATATAATTAATCTAAAATAGTTAAACTCATAGAAGCAGAGAGCGTAATGGTGATTTCCAAGGGCTGGGAAGCTGAAAAACAGGAAGGTATTAGTCAAAGAATACAAAGTTTCAGTTATACAAGATGAATAACTCCTGAAAATTTACATTACAGATTAGCGACTATAGTTAAAAATGCTGTATTATATACTTACATAAAAGCAAACAGATAAGGTTCTCTTTTGACATACTGTTTAAAAGGGCTTAAGTAGTTCAATCAATTATAATTTACCCCTATAAACAAGAAATTGATTTTTTTTTCATTTAAAGTATTGGGGAAAAAACAAAATGCTTGAACCAAGTATTTTAATTTAAACACACAGTTATAATTACTGAAAGTGAGAGAAGGTAAGTCAGATTAAGGTGACACTTTTCTTTAGTCAGTTTTTCCTTATCAAGTGTTCTGACATTTACATATTTCTAAAAATAATTTTTGAGGATAACACTACATAAATCACTCTCTGAGGCTATCACAGTCTTGTATCGATGAGTACATTCAACCATGATTTGCTATTTTTTTTCTGGTACAAGGTTTTGCAAAGAGAATGTCATTATTTTACTGATCAATTCACCAAAATATAAGAGAGAGCTATTTTTTAATTAATTTTTATTGGAGTATAGTTGCTTTACAATGTTGTGTTAGTTTCTGCTGTACAGCAGAGTGAATCAGCTATATGTATACATACTTCCCCTCTTTTTTGGATTTTCTTCTGTTAGATCACCACAGAGCATTTAGCAGAGTTTCCTGAGCTATGCAGTAAGTTCTCATTAATTATCTATTTTATTCATAGTATCAATAGTGTATATATGTCACTCCCAATCTCCCAACTTATCCACCCCCCCACCTTCCCCCTCAGTATCTGTACATTTGTTCTCTACGTCTGTGTCTCTATTACTGCTTTGCAAGTAAGATAATCTATACCATTTTTCTAGATTCCACATATATGCATTAATATACAATATTTGTTTTTCTCTTTCTGATTTCACTCTGTATGACAGTCTGTAGGTCCATCCATGGAGACAGCTATTTTTTAATGTTATAAAGACAAATCTAGCACTTAAGTTATTTCATTAGAAAGTGATAATATCTAACAAGAATATATAAGTTACTGAGTACTGGCTGTTATCTAGGTACTATGTTATACATGAATTATTTAATCCTCAGAACAGTCTTGCTAATTTTTTATTATTATTTAATGGAGAAATTATCAGAAACTAAATGCAAGAATGAGTGTTGCTTTTATGATTGTATTTATTAATCTACTAAGAGAATTACAGTTCTGCTCTTTATTCTGTTTATTAGTATATGGTGATGATTGTTGGTTTTAATTGAGGCAATATTTATATAGCACAAGATTTCCACAAAATAAAATTTACTTACAGTTAAGTGCACAAGATTTAATTGTGAGTTCGGTGAGTTTTAACATACATACCCAGGTGGCCACTGCCTCAATCAAAATATAAACTATTTTCGTCACCTCAGAAAGTTCTTTATACTCCTATCTAGTCAAACTGACTTTAACCTCAGGAGAAACACTTTTCTGATATCTATCTCCATAATTTAGTTTTACCTATTTAGAAGCAAGAAAAATGAAATCACATAGTACATGCTCTTTTGTGTCTGTTTTGTATTCATCCATGTGTTGCATAAATTATTAGTGCTCTTTTTCTTTAGTATTCCATTTTTGAGTGTGCTAAAATGTGTTTACTTACTTTTTGCTGGTACACATTTGAATTATTTCCAGTTTGGGACTGAATAAAACTGCTATGAACATTTGCACAAAAGTCTTTGTGTGGACATATGTTTTATTTTGGGTAAATAACTAAAACTGGAATTGCTATATGATATAATATGTTTAACTTTATAAGGGATCTCATATCCTTTTAGAAAGTTGTTATATAATTTAATACTCCCATGAGCAATATGTCATTTCAGTTATTCCATATCCTCACTGACATTTGGAATATTCATTGTTTTTAATTTTAGACATCTGAGTTTGTTTAAAAGGTGACACATTGTGGTTTAAATTGCATTTTCCTGATGATTAATGATGATGAACATCTTTTAACATAAATTCTAGCCATTTCTGTATTTTCAATTGTGAACATCCTTTTAAATAAATGGTAAAAATAATCAGACAAGGACTGAGGTTAAATTGTTTTTACTAATATTTTAACTACCTACAATATGACCTTATGCTTCTTAGTCCTGTAATTTGTTTTTGTTGACAGTAGTGTTAGTTCATTAAATATGTCTGATAATCCTCACCATGTTTATCGATAATATAATGGTCTTCTTTTGAATTCTTGTACCTTTAATACTTGCCCCTTGATCACATATATTGCCAAAAGACCAAATATGGAAAGTAAAATTCTTACAAATTTCTATAAATGTATACAAGTAGAATACAATTAAGAAATGATACAACATTGAGATCTTAAGTTGGAAAAATACTTTTAGAAAGTTACAGATAATTGAAGGAAGAATAACATAAAGAAACCAATAAAAAAAATAATGAAGAGGTATATTTTCTCTGATTCAGCTGGAGAGATGTTTTAGTTCTGCTCTTTTCTTTTTTCACAATAAAAGCAAAATTCAATGCATATGGTCTGTTGGTATAGCACCTTCAGTATTGTTTAACATTTGAAAATTTTTATTCATACATAAGAAAGATCACCAAACATTTTGCATGTAGGATTTGGCCTGGTGCCATTTAAGAAAAGCTTTAAAAACTTTTAATTGCTGCGCTTTAAATTTTGGATGCCACATTAGTGTCAATGTAATGGGAAACAGAGCTGACAATCCTCTTATCTAAACAAGGGCATGAGATCCATCCAGGGGATGTGACAGATCAGTGGTTAGCAATGTTCTACCAGGCAGGATATTTTAGCACATGACACTGTATTGTCTACTAATTATGGAATAACTCAAGGTAGAGGTTTGTGCTGATAATCAGGAACCAGAGTCAGTGGAAGACTAATTGCAGGGTCAGAACTGAACATTTGGAGGTGGTAACGATGTCCTGATTTATTAACTCAGACAAGACCACAGTGAGATAGGATCAATCATGCTATTTAGCAGATAAATTATATCCCTGATTTCGCAAAGGAAAGAAAGAACATAGTCTACGTGTATGTTATAAACAAAGACAAACCTCATTTATTCTACTGAATCACAAATGAAATAGTTTCTTCAGGGCTTCCCTGGTGGCGCAGTGGTTGAGAATCCGCCTGCTAATGCAGGGGACACGGGTTGAAGCCCTGGTCTGGGAAGATCCCACATGCCGCGGAGCGACTGGGCCCGTGAGCCACAACTACTGAGCCTGCGCATCTGGAGCCTGTGCTCCACAACAAGAGAGGCCACGACAGTGAGGGGCCCACGCACTGTGATGAAGAGTGGCCCCCGCTTGCCACAACTAGAGAAAGCCCTCGCACAGAAAAGAAGTCCCAATGCAGCCAAAATAAATAAATAAATTAATTAATTAAAAGAGGGCTTCCCTGGTGGCGCAGTGGTTGAGAGTCCGCCTGCCGATGCAGGGGACGCGGGTTCGTGCCCCGGTCTGGGAAGATCCCACATGCCATGGAGCGGCTGGGCCCATGAGCCATGGCCGCTGAGCCTGTGCGTCCGGAGCCTGTGCTCCGCAAGGGGAGAGGTCACAGCAGTGAGAGGCCCGCGTACCGCAAAAAAAAAAAAAAAAAAAAAAAAGAAGGCTCAACATTTAAAAAAAAAATAGTTACTTCAATTTTGTATTTTAAAACAAAATATATGATACAGAATAAAAGGATACTATTTTCAAAAATATGCATGTCTTGAGTGATTAATGAAATGTTGTAAAACTTAAGGAAAAATCTTAAAAGTGATAACTTTTTAATGAAAGTTTTGGAGAGAATATCTTATTATTATAAATTCAAACTATATTAGATAATATACCTCAACTCCAGTATTAGCATTAGAGTTTTGTTGTGATGCTTGAGTCATAGGTGGAAAAGTCACCTTCTTGTTACTATATGTAAGAAGTATATGTGCCTCATTCTTTTTGAATGATATTATATGCTAGATTAACAAAAGTGTAGCACGGCCCAGAGGCAGTTTACCGACTGTGGTTAGTAACACCCATATTGAGATCTTTAATGAAATGTATATATTTCATTAAATGTATGAAATGTATACATTTAACAAAGCGAGACAAAAATGACTGCACTTTCAAACTTTATTCAGAAACTGAGAGAGCTAAGAATATTTTAAAAGAAAAAAAGGAGGAAAATAAGTTTCCAAGGTATGAGAATGGTGAGTTTTTTCAAGTATTTAACAACAAAAAAAACTGTCATGAGGGCTTCCCTGGTGGCGCAGTGGTTGAGAGTCCGCCTGCCGATGCAGGGGACACGGGTTCGTGCCCCGGTCTGGGAAGATCCCACATGCCGTGGAGCGGCTAGGCCCGTGAGCCATGGCCGCTGAGCTTGTGCGTCTGGAGCCTGTGCTCCACAACGGGAGAGGCCACAACAGTGAGAGGCCTGCATACAGCAAAAAAACAAAAAAATCAAACAAAAAACTGTCATGAGTATCATCACTAGATCAATTCAATAGTTTTGAGAGGATGGAATAAGTATGGAATCCCTAACCTCCAATGTGACTCTATTTAGAGAGAGGGACTTTTAAGATGTAATTAGGGTTAAATGAGGTCATAAGGATGGGGTCCTAATCCAATATGACTGGTGTTCTTATAAGAAAAAGAAGAGACACCAGGGATGCACACACACAGAGGAAAGGCCATGTAAGGATAAAGTGAGAAGGCAGCAGTCTGCAAGCCAAGGAAAAAGACCTCAGGAGAAGCCAAACCTACCAACACATTAATCTTGGACTTTCATCCTTTAGAACTGTGAGAAAATAAATTTCTTTTGTTTAAGTCACCCAGTCTGTGACATTTTGTTATGGCAACTCTAGCAAACTAATGCATCTACATAAAACATAGCAATTGTTTATTCAGACATGCAAAACTGCATGTTTGAAATATTGTTGCTGGCTTGAGAGACTTTGGAAAATGGACAAGGCACAGGGATAAATCCTAGAATCTATTCTTAGTAATGGGTATAGAGAGCTTAATTCTAAAATATGTGCATTGGATTTACTGTAAGTAAATGACATATAGAACAGGTTGAACACATTAAGCTGTCCTGTCTGATTTATTTGCTGAAGTTATTAGTAAACTTATGAAAGTTACTTATTTGGACTCTGCTAGTTCATAGCTAACTCTTCTAACATTTAGCTTACTACAATTAATTTAAAATCAGTTGCCAGAAATTTGACTATAAATGTTTAGAAATAATTTAAATTTTCTTAATTCTAAAGAGCAATTGAAATCTATTGAAATAGTATATATATGCATATTATATTTATGATACTTTTATCTATTACAACTTAAATTTATCTAATAGTTGTCATAACATCAAAAGCATTTACTGAATAAGGTATAAAATCTAGTGCCTGCTCAAATACTCAAATAATTAATTCTTCAATAATGCTAAGGGAATATGTAAGGAAATAGAAGACTATTAGCCAGTTAATATCTTATTTTTGCTTTCACTTGTAATTTACCTTATTGATTGTACCTGAAATATATTTAGGCTTGTTTTGGTATAGTTTTAATATATGTGTGTTTATAAATATAGATTTAATTAACAATCCATATATACTTGTGTGAATATAAAAGCATCAGTTAGTCTTAAACTGATGCCAAAATAATGAATGAGAGGATGGGTTCTTTGTTATCAGCCTGGTGGCTCATTGCCAAACATATATTCCCTAAGCACATTTCAGATATTTTTTACAGTTGTTCATAATGAAAGAGGTCACAAGCCTTGGTCTTAGAATTCAGTAAACACCTTTCTCAGGACATTACATAATATCGCAGTAAAGAATTTGTTTCTCTAGGAAAGAAAGAGCATTATGAGTGTGAGAGTACCTTTTATCCTACCCTCATCCTACTTTTCCCAGCATCCTGGTCTCTCATAGATATGCCCAGACACAGCAGGAACAATCAAACCCATAGGTAGAGAACTATCAAGGTCCCCAGGTTTGCAATCACCACTAGCAGTTGTCTAGGTGTTTACACATCCCTGGAGCAGTGACTACCCCAGTGTTCTGTCTAGCTGAG
The DNA here is from genome assembly GCF_949774975.1 of Lagenorhynchus albirostris. Lineage (NCBI taxonomy): Eukaryota > Metazoa > Chordata > Mammalia > Artiodactyla > Delphinidae > Lagenorhynchus > Lagenorhynchus albirostris. The sequence continues at coordinate 93,138,506 of NC_083098.1, forward strand.
GATTTAGTTTGATATTCAGGTATCTCCTAGCAAATGGCAGGATATATTGTAGACATTTTGCCAAATATACTTTTAGCCAGTGATACCTTGGGGCCTCTTTGAAATCCTTGTAGGAAATAATTAAAATCCTCTAGTTTTCCTATAACACATTTTGATGAATGAACAGAAGCCACAGTGCATGTGAGTTGTCCTGATCACATATTTTATTCTATATGAGACTTTCGGTTATATGTTTCTGGTGAACTTCAGAAGTCCTAGACTCCCAAAAGTTCTTGCAGAGTCTCACTGAATCATGGTTTTACAACAAGATGTAACAAAACATGAAGTTCCTCCCTAAAACTCACTGCACTGTAACCCCCATTTGAATTCCCTGTTTTATTCAGTGCCTGAACCAGTTCTTCCCCATGTAAGCACTGCATTGACTCTTCCAAAAATCTCACCCCTAATTCACAATTAGGGACTTTCCTTAATACCCTTGTCTTACCTGAAAAAAAATGTAAAATTTAAAGGAAATAAAAGGCTTCTTTCTGCTCAGAGTTCACTACCTAAGTTATACTCTGTAACAATTCACAGTTCGGTAACTTTGGGAATACAAATTAGTACAAAAATCTTAATCATTAGACAAATATAGTCCTACTTTTCATCGTATTCTCTGCTAGGCTATGTGCTGAGACATTTTCTTACCCTTTGCAATGTTTTAATGATAAAATGGAAAACTATTTTATGTTAACAGTATGAATTTACTGAGTAGTATACACATAATTGAATGTAAAGGGGAAAAAATAAGGGAGAAAAAAGCTAAACTTTAACAGATTAAGGAAGACTACATTTAAATTGATGGTGAAGGGAGGAAGATGGATTCCTAAAATTTTAAAAAAAGATAATGTTACATATGTTTTATAAAAGCATTTATAAAATATTACCCATGTAGCAACATAGATATGAAAACCACTCCGTCACAAACCCCACTCCACCAATAAGCTTTATGTGAGAACTTCACTGAAAATTCAATGCAAAATATATAAGTGAAAGGAAACCAGATAATATCTATACCTTTTAAAATAAAAAGCTATACTAACCTTAAAAAAGCAAGTTTTGTCATCTTTAATTGATATATTTTGTACTAATCAAACAATTATGTTGAAAATATAGGATGTCACATAGGTACCAAATTGGCCAATATATGTTTTGGGATGGAATTTTATATTAGCTAGCAAAGATGACTTATGATAGAAATGTATTGATATTTAAAAGGAAGAGGATTGGTAATGCTGAGTTCTGTTTTGTTTGTGTGTATGTGTGTGCATTTCCTTTCTTTGACACTTTTTTCAAATGTGACTATGGTCAGCCCTGTAGGTGTCTTTCTATGAGTCCCAGAATGTGGAGAAGGGAGAACACCACGTGGAAACAGAAGCAGATATTATAATGATGTGTCTACAAGCTAAGGAACAGTAAGGATTGCTGACAACCGATAGAAGCTGGGAGGGAGTCATGGAACAGATCAAACATTTATTGAATGAGATCACAAAAATAATATTAAAACTGACTAGATTTGTTAAGGGAAATCCATCACTCCTTACTGAACATAAACAGGGGGTATATTTATACTGATGTGGAATTATATCTCTCATGCCTAATACTAGTTTCTATTTTATACCACCAAACTGACCTCACTTGAGAATCTAAATGCTACTGACAGATTTAAGAAGGCAGAATTAGGGTGGTAGGCTTGGGGAGAGGTATAGACAAACAAAAAACTGTTAAAAGAATGGCTCAGGGACATGGCAGGGTAGCACAGGTCCTCTGGAGTCCTGTTAAACTCTTCAGTACAGAAGAATGAGGTCCAAAGGAGAAGGCTTTCACTTTCCGCCTTTCTACTTTCCTACTGAATTTCAATGTCAATGGATTGTTTTACATGTTTAAGTCAATATGGGTTATCTGAATAAATGATGAAATTAGGTGCCATTGTTGTTACTTTCACATTTATTATAGTAAACAGAATAATAAGTTGATTTTTTGAAAGAAATGAATAAAGAGGATGAACCAACACCACGGAAAGAGGAATAGAATCATCTCTCTTCTCATCCCCATCCACTGCCCATCCCAGATAGTATTTATAAATGAGTGAAAATCTTCCCAGTTCATTCTTCTGTAGACTGAAAAGGAAAGTGCACACACCTAAGCTTCTGTACAAAATGTATGTTTACCAGTAAGATTTGTGTAAGCTGGGGCAGAGGACACAAACCTAGCTGTGCATCTTAATATTGTCACTGTGAATAAGAATATCTGTTGTTGGTATATGAGCCTGTGTTTTAAAAAACCTTTCCTGTATTGGGGCTATAGTTGGATCCCACTTAGGCAACCACTCTTCCAGTGATGCCTAGTATTTCCTCTTCCCATTCTGCATTCTGATGCAACAACTCTTCAAGTAAATTCGTAATCATATCATTATATGTTGAATAATTAATAAAAGAAAAAACATAAGTGAACCATGAACAATTGTTGGATTAACTCAGAAATTAATGAACTACTTAATTTTGAATAATGGTATTATTTATTAAACTTAACTTAGTATCTGATACATGTGCCACACACTCTGTTAGGTGATTTTATATATATATATATATATATATACTAGTTAAGTACTCATAACAATACTATAAATTGGATATTATCATATTAGTTTAATTTGTTATGATGCTGTGTGGCTTATAAGTAGAAGAACCTGGATGTGGCTCCAAACCAAGTATTTATTTTTTTATTTGCTGTAATAGTTTATTAAAAGTCAAACAATAATCAACAAGGCTGGATTTAGAGATCAATTTCTTTCACTTAAAATTTAGTATTCTACTAAATTTGTCTTCATATTGACTGGTTTGCCAGTGCAATACATTGAGAGCAAAAAAGACCTTCCAATAGAAAATAAAAATTAATCTCACCTCTGAATAAAACAAAGAATCTCATTTGCATGGATACTTATGTAATGATGACATAACCTCTGTTCCCAAACTGGCTATGTTAATGATGTGTGTCAGTATGAATTCTTTTTCAAATCCATAGTTACATGAAGCTAGTTTAATGACATACATCAGTCTGGAACCTCATGGAAGCTGTAATTGTACCCTAACTTTCTGCTTTTTTAACTGAAAGGAAGTGTTATACTCATTCCAAAAATATATCCAATTTGACATGAGGACTCTACTATCCTTCACAAAGGTCTTATGACTTAAAAATTACTCTGGCCTCACTGTAAAATATAAAAAGTTAAATTTTCAATAAATACACACTAATGAATATAATACAAATTTCTATAAATTTTTCCCATAGTATTATCTTAATTACTTCATTATAAATTTAATGTTGTAAGAAGAGATCAAAAGGCAAGCAAATCAATTTGTCACAGAATTATACAAAAGAACTGCTCACAAGAAGTGTTCAGAGTATGTACCCCAATTGAGACAAATTTTGTATGCTTTCAAATGTCTACAGTCTTGTATAATTTTAAATTTCAGAATAATAGTTTTAAACAACTGAAAGTCCTCCAATTTCTTTTGACTTTCAAAGACTAGCAATATCTGAATAACATATAGAAGTATTTTCTGCTAAGGTATTGAAGTGTTAACAGTATAATACAATATTAATTAGCAATGTGTTGATTACTGATACAGATTATTGTCAGCCATATATCTGCTTTTCCCAATCAGATTAATAAATAGAAATTTATTTCATGAAATGTATATTTCATGAAAATAAAATGAAGAAGCACTTTGCCAAGAGGAAAACTTCATGAGCCAGATACTTGACTGAAAAATTAATTTGAAGAGAACCATTAATAATGCAAACCTAGCAATGTGTCACCTGAAATCTTTCCATAACATGTTTGTTCCCACAATACTAGCTTTCTGTATGCTCCTCTGATTTTGACCTTGGCATGCAATTATGCCACTGTTTATGCCATCCAAAATTTCTTGAAGGGTGGAGCAAATAGATAAAAAATTGTGAATGAAAGACAAAAAACAGCAGTAAAAATACTCAGAGACCACGTAAAAAGAGGCAAAGAAAATAAACTGCTCAACATAATAAAAATGAAATCTTACTAGTGCAGTAGTCACTTTGCTTCTCTCTTTTATACACCCATCAAGACAGGTGTCTTTATTTCTAAAAGAGTTTATTACCCTCATAACGTAATGGTTTCTGCTAGAAAAAATAAAAATAAAATAAACTATGTGTCATTACTTTCAATCTCATTTGTTTCTCCATGTTACATTTAAGAAAATGAAAACACATTAAAATGCTCACATATCAACTTCACCAGTTAGGTTATTTCTAGCTGGATTATGCCTAAGGTAGTGCAATATATTAAATCAATTGAGGCAAGAAAATGTATTTTGTAAATGCAATGAAAAATATTCAGCGTATCTTCTGCACTTATTTCTTACATTACTCTATAATGAATATGTGCTCTTGGAATCCTTTTTAAATAAACGATATAAGTAATGTGAAGGAAAATAATGAAGTATATTATTAATGAAACTATCTCTATAATTTAGTAATTGCGAAACTTAAAACAACTATTCTGTTTTGTGATATTTTAAGTTACCAGAACACCAAATTTGCTTTGTACATTAATAGTGGTGTCTTTTTCTATTTTTTCTTATATATGTTTGAACCCTTGATACATCAGGCTTTATATTTGGATAATACATTTTAGGGTACAAGGGAGCTAATAAACTACATGCTTGTCTTCACTGAAGTTCAGAACTTTTTGCAACATATAAATGATGAATTAAACAGATGGATATGAAATATCAGCTTAAGTATATGTAAGGTTAGTTTGGAGAATGTGGCTTAATCTTTGGCCACTTTTTTTTTTTTTTTTTTTTTTTGCGGTATGCGGGCCTCTCACTGTCGTGGCCTCTCCCGTTGCGGAGCACAGGCTCCGGACGTGCAGGCTCAGTGGCCATGGCTCATGGGCCTAGCCGCTCCATGGCATGTGGGATCTTCCCAGACTGGGACACGAACCCGCGTCCCCTGCATCAGCAGGCGGACTCTCAACCACTGCACCACCAGGGAAGCCCTTTGGCCACTTTTAGGCTTCCAATATCTCTCCTGACTTGAACTTGCTCCCCCAAACTGGATATTTCCTTTTTGAGGACTATAACCTGTCTCTACGAGCATTCTCTGCAGAGAGATTGATCCAAAAGAGAATCTAGATGGATAGAACAAGGAATGTTCCGTCCATCATCCAGAAAAGCAACCAGAAAAGATTAAAAACTTCTGCCATCAACCTTTCCTGCTTTCTTTCTTATAAAATTTAAGCTTAATAAATACACTTTGGATCAACCAGGTGTGGATGATGTTAGGGTTTATTATATCTGAAGTTTATTATAATTATCAGAATTCGTGGACTGATCTTCTAATAGCAAACACCAATATTGTCTACTCTGTGCCCCCTCCTGAGTACACTGCCCACTCTCTGAGCACATGTAATAGACTGGCTGAAGAGGAATAAAGGGATGATTTTTGTTTGTTACTTTGCATTGGTTTAGCCTCTAAACCCTGTCTAAGCCTAGAGTTATTATTCCAGAGGTTAAAGAAAAAACTGAAGTCACTTTCTTGGACCAAATCTTTGAGATATTGTAGGATAAGCAACACCTACATGAGAACTACATGTCAGAGAGAGGTGATTTTTCCATTTGTGGACAGAATATATATAGGTTATTACATTAAGGATTCTGAGACCAGCACTACATTGACACTTGGGGTGTTCAAACTATATATGTATCATCATGTATCACCCTCAACCAAGGCACTGATGCTCTCAACATGGGCTCTGGCCTCAGCAGATATGGTGTGGTAGCAGACACAAAACAGCAATCAGAAAGCAAATATCAACACAAGAGACTGTGAGGAAACCTATGATACAGAAATTTGTGAACTCATCCATTGTATCTACTGGAGGCAATACCTTTTAGAGATGGAAAAATGGTGTAGGGATAGATAGGAGTAATATGGAAACAAGTGATGTGTGTATCTCTGAGAACAGATGTCAGAAAACTATGACCCATGGACCAAATCTGGCCTTCCTCCTGTTTTTTGTAAATAGTGTTAATTGGAACACAGCCACACACATTTGTTTATGTATTTTCTATGGACAGTTTAATGTTATAAAAGCAGAGTTATTCAGCTGTGATGGCAAAGAATACAATATTTACTACCTGACATTTTATGGAAAAATTTTGCTAATCCCTGATCTGGAGGGTAACCCGTGAAAGAGCTGGGCAACATTATGTATTGATTTAATTCAGTGTCTGCTATAGTTTATACAAGACAAGCACCAGAATGGTTTTTATTTTCAAAAAAGTTTATATAAAGCATGTTTGAAGAGTGGAGAATTACAGAGGAGTATATCAGAATTATCTATGCACCTAACAATGAATTTAATTCAAAAAGCTCTCCAGAAGAAAGCCAGTCTGCAAATATGTGTTAAATATCTCGTCAGCTCCATGCCCGGCCTTAGCCACAAGTGTGACAGTAGTAAAACAGTCAAGTATTATTCATGTTTCAATATAGCTTTCATCCAAGGGAAAACAGAAGAAAATAAACACCATAATAATTTACATTTACATAGAGGTAGGTTCAGAGTACGAAATGTAAAATGTAATAATCTGAGAAGGGAGGAAACATTGGGTCTACTGGACCTAACTCACCACCTGGGACGGTACCCACTGAACCCTCCTGGATCCTAGCCAGCCTTCAGATATAGAAGTGAAACATATATGCTAATTTGTGCATGCTGCTGATTGTGTGGTGGTTTATCACCCACAGTTATTGTGGTAATACCTGACCATTACACATCACATTTAGATCAACATATAAAATCCTTCTATGTCTTACAAAGCCTTATGTACTCTATTCTTAGTTATCTTCCCAGCACTATCACATGTGACTTCACTTTTTGTTCATTATACTCCAGTTACACTGGTATGCTTCCTGCCCCTTGGTTAAGTCAAACATCTTTCTGACTCAAAGCCCTAATTAACTCTTTGTGGAATGTTTTTTCTCTATGTATCTTTCTGTCTCTTTCTTACCTCATTCGTATATGACAATACATCTCACTGTTATAATATGTTAATCTTTCTTCTTAGTCCTTTTACCTATATGATATTTTATTATGCCTTTTATTATTTAATTTTTTATTCATTGTCTCTTCCACTCGAATTTAACACTATAAGGACAAAGACTTTTATTTGTTTTGTTTTCTTCTTTACCTCAGGGATATTGAATAGTACCTAAAAATTTTGTAGTTATTCAATACCACATTTGTTGAATGAATAAATAAAATTTAACTGACTCATTTTGCTGTACATCTGAAACTAAAAGAGCATTGTAAATCAACTATACTCCAATAAAAATTTTTAAAAATAATAATAATAAATAAATAAATAAATTCAGTAAGATCACTGGTGGTCTTTAGATACTATTATGGCTCTCATTCTGTCATAAAGAATATATATATATATATATGCACACATATATTATGTATGCATATATAATTTACATCTATATAATTTTCATTCATTTTCTACAAAATTTATAAAGTTTGATACATAGTGAGCTTGCTTTTACTGTCCTAGATTTAAAGGCAATAATTTACGGCCATGCTTGAGATTAAAGAAACGCAGGGAAAAAGTCCATGTAACTTATATTCAGAAATGTTTGGGGTGGAGGTCTGGAGTCTGTGCAATTATGCAAAATAGGTTATTGGTTGGGACTTCCCTGGCGGTCCAGTGGTTAAGACTCTGTGCTTCCACCCACTGCAGGGTTTTGGATTGGACCCTGGTCCAGGAACTAAGATCCCCCATGTCACATGGCATGGCCAAGAAAAAAAAAAAGAGGTTTTTTTGTTATTAAAGAGTAACTCCAAAACACTAGTAAGCACAACTACACACACATATATATATATATATATATATATATATATATATATATATATATATATATATATATAAAATGTGCCTGCTGTGAAAAATGTAAGAAATAGATTTGTTAGGAAGCAATAGCTTGTGGTCTAAAAGAGGATGGTCTTCTTGAAGCCCTTTAATCTCCATTCAAATATAGTATAAAGATATAACAAGTTTGTAAACCTAATAGATGTTTTTTTTTTTTAACATCTTTATTGGGGTATAATTACTTTACAATGGTGTGTTAGTTTCTGCTTTATAACAAAGTGAATCAGTTATACATATACATATGTTCCCATATCTCTTCCCCCTAATAGATGTTTTAAGAGAGATAGAGTTGAAGACCTAGGGAAGCAGTGAACAAAAAATAATTTCAAAGGAAATATAAAGATTCTGGAAACAGCCTAGAAAATGAATAGGAATTATATTTTTAAAAAATCCTAAATGCTGCAGAGGAAAATTTTCTAAGTAAATAGAAATAAACTAAACATGATTTTTACAGTTCTCCAAACATCTTGGTTTAGTAATGGAGATGATATCACAACATTTTAGAAGACTATAGTTAGCTGCATTATTTTTTCCAATATTGGACCTGCCTTTTATTTTGGGGCAGTGTTTTATTCATAGATTATCAGATTTTAATATGCATTAGATGTCAAGATAAATATTTACAAGTTTTGGAAGGAAGGGGATTGACAGAAAATGATAGTTAATAATTAGCTAATATGGAAAGAAATAAAAGCCCTTTTTAATATCTACTTAACTTTATACCCTCATAAATTCCACAGCACTATGGCTTCATTACTGGAGCAGTTTGTGATTGGCTGTCTCTGTGACTGATCCACAGGGCCTTGGCTTTGATACTATAGGGATTCAAAATAGACCAAGCTGTGCTCACTTCGGCAGCACATATACTAAAAAATAGATCAAGCTGACTGGGCCAGTGAAACTTATTGACCACACTGCTGTTCCTTCATCCATTTGCTTCAGGCATATAAACATAGTTCACGCCTGTATGACCCAAACACTGGATTGTAACAAGGTCGATTCACTGTTTTCACCTATCATAATGACTGATTTGGACTGTCACACAGTCAATGTGATTGATTATATAAAAGCTGGCCAACAAACCTCAAAGTTGCATTTCCATAGCTGCTCTCATCACGGCATAAAAACAGAGTTGTTTTATATCTCTCCAGAGCAATATTTGAAAAGGGGTTTTGTAAATCACCTTGTTCATTCTAATGCAGATGTCCAAACCAGATCTTTCTCCCTTTATCTACCATCACAACTTTCTAAGTACCACTGACACTACCATGTTTAAGGCATTGAAATGGTTGCAGTTGCCATAAGTCCTTACATTGAGTTTATGCTCAGGATTCATACAATAGACCACTTTTTCCAAGAAATGTTATGTGGGCCTTTGCCACCTTTTGGCTGACTACACTTTCTGTTCCTACAATATGATGCTACCATGTTTGCATATCAACAAGGATGTAATAGTTTGTTATTACTGATTACTCTTTCCACTGATCACAATCCTAAAATTCTAGTTTAGGGCTCAAGTATACCCATATTAAATAAACGAATGAAAAAGAAACTATTATATGAAAGATATTAACTTCCAGGGACACCATAGGCAATGACTAATAATTACTTAGGAAAGAATTTTAAAGAAAATATTCTCAAATTTTAAGATAGAAATCTCTTAGTTCATATATATAAAACCAGGTCATTTTGGGGGGGAATTCAATAATCTTAAATCATACGGCCAAATTTTATTTTCATCAGACTTGCTAGCTCCCATCCCATTAAAATGTGAAGCAAATTAAAACATGTTTGCACTCAAAGAATTACATACTCTTATTCTAATAATGCAACCTCAAGGAATTTTCTTCATTTTCACATGGTAAAGATAAATGATGTGGGCCTATGGGAGCAGTCTAGACACATTTTTGTAAAACGCTAATTGTTAAAGTCTCATGTTTGGAAATTTTTTAAAACTTTATTTTTTTCAGAATACTTTATATTTAGAATACAATTGAAAAAGAGGTATAGAGAATTTCCATATACTCCCAACCACACTAATGCACAGCCTCCCCCTTTATCTACATTACTACCCAGAATGGTAATTTCATTTTTTTTAAACCAAGGACAAACCTACATTGACACATCGTAATCACCAAAGTTCATAGTTAGGGTTTACTCTTGGTGTTATACATTCTATACATTTGGACAAATGTACAATGATAGATATTCACCATTATAGTATCATACAGAGTATTTTCACTGTCCTAAAAATCCTCTGTGCTCTGCCTATTCTCTCCTTCCTCCCAACACCCACACCACTGAACTTTTTATTATCTCCACAGTTTTGCTTTTTCCAGAATGTTGTATAGTTGGAATAAAACAGTATGTAGCATTTTCAGATTGTCTTCTCCCACCTAGTAATATGCATTTAAGATTGCTCCATATCTTTTTATGCCTTGATAGTTCATTTAATTTTAGCATTGTATAAGATTCTATTTTCTGGATGTACCTCACATTATTCATTCACTTACTGAATGAAGTTCAGTTGCTACCAAATTTTGACCATTAAGAATAAAGCGGCTATAAATTTATACGTGAAGGTTTTGTATAATTTCAATCCTTTTGGGTTAATATCAAGGATCATAATTGCTGGATCATATAGTAAGAGTATGCTTAGTTTTATGTTTATGTTTAGAAACTGCTAAATGTTTTCCAAAGTGACTCTACAATTTTGCATCCCCATCAGCAATGTATGAGACTTCCTGTTGTTCCACTTCCTTATCAGCATTTGGTGTTGTCAGTTTCTGGATTTTGGCCAGTATAATAGGTGTGTAATGGTATCATATTGTTATTTTAATTTGCATTTTCCCGACTACATATGATATGGGACATATTTTTATATGTTTATTTTCCCTTTGTATAATCTTCTTTGGTAAAGTGTCTGTTAAGATGTTTACCCCATTTTTTAATCAGGTTACTTGTTTTCTTATTATTGAGTTCTAAGAGTTCTTTGTATATTTTGGAAAATAAACCTTTATTCACTGAGTCTTTTGCAAATAATTTCTCCCAGTCTGTGGCTGATCTTCTCATTTTCTTGACACTGCCTTTCAAAGCAGATATTTAAAATTGTTTTAAAGTCCAGCTTATCAATTATTTCTTTAATGGATTGTATCATTAGTATTGTATCTAAAATGGCATTATCACACCCATGGTCATACATAAGCATATCATATATACATAAGCATACATAATCAAACACATTGTTGCTCTTATTATTTTGAACAAACTGTTATCTGTTAGATCAATTAAGAATAAGAAATATAAAATTTTACTTTTACTTATTTCTTCTTCAATGCTCTTTTTTCCTTAATGTAGATCTGAGTTTTTTACCTCAGATATTTTCCTTCTCTCTAAAAAACTTTTATCATTTCTTGCAAGGAAGGTCTGCTGACAACCAATTCTCTCAATTTATGTTATTTTGAAAAGTCTTTATTTCTCCTTCAATTTTGAAAGCTAATTTCACAAAGTACAGAATTCTAGGTTGGTGCTTATTTTTTTTCAAAACTTAGAATGTTTCACTCCACTCTTTAGCTGGCATGGTTTCTGAGAAGTCCAATGTATTTCTTATCTTTGTTTCTCTATATGTAAGGTTTATTTTTTTTCTGGCTTTTTTTTGAATTTCCTTTATTTTCTATAGTTGGAAAATGATATGCCTAGATGTAGTTTTTTGTTTTTGTTTTTTTTTCTCATTTATTCTGCTTGGTATTGTTTGAGATTCCTGGACTTGGTTTGTTCCTTTCTTTCTTTCTTCCCCTTTGGATATTCCCATGTATATTACAAATTTTGTAGTTGTTCCACAGGTTTTGGATATTCCCTTTTGTGTTTTTATCAGTCTTTTTCTTTTTACCTTTGGGAGTTTTGGGTTTGTGGTTGTCTTTGTTTTGTTTGTTTTATGATTCTATTGATATATCCTCTAACTTGGAGATTTTTTCCTCACTGGTGTCCAGTCTACTAGTAAGCTCATCAAAGGTATTTTTCAATTCTGTTACAGTGATTTTAATCTCTAGCACTTCTTTTTGGTTCTTTCTTAGCATTTCCATCCCTCTGCTTACATGCCCATTATTGCATGCTGTCTACTTTATCCATTACAGTCCTTAGCATATTAATCATAGTTGTTTTAAATTCACAGTCTGATAATTCTAACATTTCTACATGTCTGGTTTTGGTATTTGCTTGATCTCTTTAAATTGTTTTCTTGTCTTTTGGTATGTAATTTTTTCTTTATATCTACACATGATGTATGAGGTAAGAGAAACTGCTGCAAATAAGCCTTTGGTAATGTGATAGTAAGATGTGGGGAGAGGGGAAGCATTCTATAATCCTACAATTAGGTCTTAATCTTTCAGTGAGCCAGTGCCTCTGGACTGTAAATTTCACAAGTATTTTTCAGGGTTTTTTCCTCCCATTAGTTGGGACAGAAAAGCTAGAGTGGGCTGAAGTAGGGTATTTTCCTTCTCCCACGTAAAAGACTAGAGTTGACGGGAGTTAGGTGTTTCCCTTCTCCTAAATCAGTTAGGCTCTGATAATACCCCAGCAGGTTAGTCTCTAGTTGACTAGTTTCTCCTGAGGGCATGCCTGTTTAAGTAGAATAGAGTAATCTGAAGTATTTCAAAATGTTTCCTTTTCCCCTCTGCATACTGAAAGCCTGAGGGAATTTTTTCTGATATTTATTGTGGGACTCTAATGGACTTCATGGAGGTAAATCTTACAAAACTGTGGGGACCTTACTATGAATGCGTTTTCCTGGAGTTTTTAACACTCAGACTTGTATACATTGAGCCCCCAGCTGCTCGCCAACCACATTTCAGGTTTTCCAATTCCAGCACTGATTCCTCTGGAGATTTCCATTTGTGAGCCTCTGTTCTGGTAAGTGGTTATTCTCTGTTTTCACCTGTCAGTCTCCCCAATCTTGAGGGCAGTGGTTTGCCCTCTGTCCTCCCCTTTCTGTCTCCTTTTTCTCTCTTCTTGGTTTGCCCAAGAAGATTTGTTACATTAGAGTCTGTTCAGCTTTTCATTTGTTAAAATGGAGTGGTGATTCTAAGATCCTAACATGCAGAACCAGAAACTGAGGTCTACATTATTTTTTAAATACAGTGAAAGACACAAGATATGAAAATATTAATCTTTTTATCTTTTCTTATATTTAATAACAATATCTTGAGAAATTGCTTAGAGTACTCGTCATGGATATAAAATGTACACTTTCATAACGCTGAAGAAATAGCAGCAGATATCATTTCATTGGGCATTTAAAACACCTACTTATATTGATAAATAACTTAAAGTGCAGAAATAAAACTAATATTTTTTTAAAGTTTCACAAATTACCTTTTCTCAGCAAAAATAATTTCCTGTTATCTTTATTGGTAGTCCACTTACATTTGTTAGTCCTCTGAGAAGCAAGGTTATAGTTTGCTTCTTTGAGGGACAAGATTGATAATTAACATATGATAATTGTTTATAAAATTACACACACATACCCACTAATTTTATGTGTGTGTTGTTAAAAATTGAAGTTATGGATAATGTTCATCCCAGCATTTAGTACAGACACTTGAATAGAAAAAGAAACAACCACAACATGAACTTCAAGATAAAACTCTTACTGTGGCTAAATTTTCTAACATTCCTACTCTAAAGTAAATGCATTTAATTTCTAATTCCTAAGAATTCTATGCTCCAAGTTAATTTATATAAGACTAAAATAACTAGTTTTTATTAAGTGTTTCGTATATGCCATGCACAATCCACAATTATCTATTTAATGACGCTTATCATTACATAATTATTTCATACACTACATAGAATTTAAGTTCCATAAGGACAGAAGCTATGTGTCTCCTCCAACATTCACCTCAGTACATGGTACATAATATATGTTACATAAATGCATAAATGTCACTAATAGATAAACAGATAAAGAAGAAACATTTTTCTAATCCTATAAAAAGCATAGTAAATGTATATTTTGTTTTCTATTTTACATTACATATTGATGGAGAGACTTAAAATGGGCTTGACTAATGCCATTTAGCCAAAAGACCTTGGTCTGTTATATTCCAAATCTACATCTCTCTTCTTTATTGTGGTTCTAAAACTCAAATGACTATAAGGTCCATAATATGTCCAAGAAGTTAATTAGCTCAAGCTCATTGTTGCCACAAACAAATTTGGCTAATATTCCTACATTTCCCTATTTTACAAGAGAAGGTGAAAATCACCTTTTAAGCTTTTTGCAGATTTTAAGCTTTCTGTAGATTTAAATGCCAATTTTTAGTAAGAAAATAAATATACTAATAATATGACCATTAGTTCAATAAGACTTGTAGATCTAGATTTGGGAATTACAAATGTGTAGTCAATATTGGATCCATGATTGTAGATAGGCCATACTGGGGGAGAAAATAAAGTGAGAATCAAAGAAACATCTTCAAGAAGAATCACAAATTAAAGGATGACAGGGAAAGAGAAGCCCAACTGGAGAAGTATCTGGGTGAGTATGAAATCATGGTATCATAGAAACTGAAGAAATAGAATGATTCAAACTCAGTGGTCAACATTGCTAAATAAAATAGATGGTTCGAGGGAAAATAAAAAATTGATTATGCAAACAAGAGGTTGTTAAACATATTCAAAACAGTTTCACTAATGTTAAGTGGAAGTTGCTTTGTAGCAAGTTGGGAGGTAATCTGAGATAAAGAACCGGGGAATGTGCATAGAGAGACTATTAGAAGCTTTGCTGTAAATTTGAGAAAAATAATAGTTTGGGAGAACTTCTTGTGGATACTGACGTCTTTATTTGCTGTTTTGTTAAGTTTTGGATGAAAAAAACTATTTAAATCCTGATGGTAAGAAGCCTTTGAAATGAAAACATGCAATTTTAGTTGAGAGTGGAGGTCATAGAGGAGCCTCCAGAGAATGCGGTAGGTTACACCCCAAACACTTGTAGAAGAGTAGTCCAAAGCAGAAGAAATGACACATTTCCTATCATTGTAAGATGACTCTGAAATACAAGATAGACTTTTCATCTAGGAATATGTGTAAAATGTCTATGACAAGAAATTCAGTCTTTCTAAGATACTCACAAACATCTTTCCCGTTGCGGAGCACAGGCTCCAGACATGCAGGCTCAGCGGCTATGGCTCACGGGCCCAGTCGCTCCGCAGCACGTGGGATCCTCCCGGACTGGGTCACGAACCCGTGTCCCCTGCATCGGCAGGCGGACTCTCAACCACTGCGCCACCAGGGAAGCGCCCTTGCAAACATCTTAAACATTTGTACCTTTGACAAAGTCATCAGTATCTTTCAAATTTATTTCTAGGTTTAGGGTTAAAAACAGAAAGTATTTTGTATGTAAGTAATTTACCAATATTTATCTAAAATCAGATGGAAAAATAAATGTAGCAATGCTCCAACATGGCACTTTTTATTGATTATATCTAGAAATATTGGCTAGGCTGTTTACTTCTCCCCTGCCCCTTTTCCAGCTCTGGATTAAAATCCTGTTGATTCAAGGTACCTAATCCATAGTTTGAAAAAAAAAATTTGGAAACTATTGTCTGATTAGTTATTTGAGATTGTCCAATTTCTGTTGAATTTCTGAAATACAATTTACTATAAACAAATATTTTCAAGGAGAAAATGAGTGTGTTTGCCTTTTAGTTAAGCTGTCACATGTGTAATATGAGCTCTGTGTGTTTCTAGTAAAGAAAATTGAGGTTAGAAGATCATTATGCTCCTTTTACTGCTTTTATTATCCCAAAATTGGCAAAATTATTCACCACAATTTCACTTTTTCCTTAAAACTCTAGCAATAGAATTTGATTTTGTTACTGTGAATTTCTGATAAGTCAAAAAAATACTGTGAGTAAAAATAGCATTTTCAGTTATTTTATATAAATCTGAAAGGATTATTTCTCAGATTCTTCAAAGTCATGGGTGTCTGGCTTGATCTGTAAAAATCAGTCCTCTGTTTTTACTGTAAACAAAACTAGATGCAGCTGTAATACTGGTATGATATCATGGGTTAACTGAAAATTTAAAGTTACTTGTAAATTAAACTTTGACAATGACTTATAAGTTTCTTCATTAATGTCTATTTAAGGATTCACTTTCCAAAAGGGCTAAAAGTCAAGTAAAATAAAATGAACATCTTTGAGTGATGGCTGTTCACCTTGTGTGCTGAGATAGAACAAGAATAAATGACTTGATTTCTACTATTAGGTATTAGGAAAACTTTCCAGGTAATGATATACTGTAGTTGCTAAAAAGATGATTGTTACTTTAAAGAAATAAAGAGTTTGTAGGAGATAGGGAGCTGTTTTTTTATTACCTCATTTATTTGGTCCTGAATATATATATTGACTATGCTTAAATATTTATTCTAACATGGATATACCCTACCTTCACAAATATATTGTAAAATGTTTGAGGTCAGTTATATTTTTAAGTTCCTAATAATCTACCTGATGCTTTTAACATAGTATATCAAAATAGTATTTGTTGACAAATAAAGATTGAGAAAATATATTTCAAGGTACATACATTTTCTTCTAACCAAACATTTTCTTTCTTTTCTCTCTCTCTCTTTTTTTGTTTTGGTGAGATGTGTAACTCTTTTGTTTTTTCTTTTGTAAAGACCTAGACTTAGATCCATTCATGTCTCCTGAGACATTAAAATTTGTCCTAAGCAAAATTAGTAGTGGCAACCTTAGTATTGATAGTTTTCACTTACCAAGGACCCAACGATGTTCACCCTGAAGATTGTTCTACACAAATCTTTTAAAAGAGACTATTTTCTCAAATGCCTGTGTCTGTGTTTGAATTAGGGTTCAAACTAAATAATGATATCACTAAATTACAAAGCACATTTTTTTTTCAAACAAACTAAAAGAAGATATATATTGTAGGTATGCAATAAGCAGACATGTCAAAATAAATATCAAAGCATAACTAGGGGGCTTCCCTAGTGGCGCAGTGGTTGAGAGTCTGCCTGCCGATGCAGGGGACACGGGTTCGTGCCCCGGTCCGGGAAGATCCCACATGCCGCAGAGCGGCTGGGCCTGTGAGTCATGACCGCTGAGCCTGCGCGTCCGGAGCCTGTGCTCCGCAATGGGAGAGGCCACAACAGTGAGAGGCCCGCGTACCACTAAGAAAGAAAAAAACAAACAAACAAAACAAAGCACAACTAGGGCTTACAGATATAAATTATTTTTTTAAAAAATCAGGTAGGCAAGTAAGAGGTAATACCATTATTAACATAGGATAAGGAGATCTTTGACATGATTTCCCTTCCTGAAGCCCCTAAAAAAACCTGCCACATATTAATGAACCTCCCCACTCCTTTAAGAGATAATTGTTAAAAAAGAGTAAAATAATAAATAATGACTTAACCAGTATTCTCAAACCCATAGTAAAAAGTAAATATATATCCTTTTTCTCAAAGATACACTTAAAATAAATAAATGCAACATTTACTGCTGTACAATTAGTATGTTTACCAGTGTTTAAACTTTTACCAGAGGACTAAACTAATGCACATCTGTAGGATCAGAATGGTACCTGAATAACTTCTATGCAAAAGGACTAAATCACCACAGCCACTCCCAATTCCTTTTTTTTTTTTTTTTTTTTTTTTTTTGCGGTACGCGGGCCTCTCACTGTTGTGGCCTCTCCCGTTTCGGAGCACAGCCTCCGGATGCGCAGGCTCAGCGGCCATGGCTCACGGGCCTAGCCGCTCCACGGCATGTGGGATCTTCCTGGACCGGGGCACGAACCCATGTCCCCTGCATCGGCAGGCGGACTCTCAACCATTGCGCCACCAGCGAAGCCCCGAATTCCTTTTTAACAGATATAAAATGTGGGCAAATAGACATGTACTGTCATTTCAAGCAGAGGATCCAGAGATGCTCAGATATGAAGGGGGAAAAGAAGGCTTAAACCAATGTAGTGATATATGAATATTGAGTAAGAGACTGGAAGAACATCTTTACTGGATGATGTTTAAGTTTCTGTCCCAAACTTACTGTCTCACTGATTACTTTATATAAACCAAAATTAAACCTACCTCAAGAAAGTGTTGAAAACTACCCTTGATTTAGTCTGACACCTAAAATATATTTTTTATACAATGAGCACCACATATACACATAGAATATCTCATGGTAAAAATAACACATAAATATTGTCCATAAATTGGCAACATATTGAAAATTTTTATTATAGATGGTTTTGTGGCGCTCCAGAGAAATGAACAAGAAAACAAATACTAACCATGGAATCTGAAAGTAGAGTATGAATTCATGTAAGTACCTAAACAAATATAAAATAAACAGATGGCAAAACACAACCTTGAAAAAAGAGACAGGAAGATTGCAATAACTGTTTGAAATAGCAACAACTTCCTCATCTCTACTTTACCTTTTTCATACTAAGGTGGTAGTAACTGGTATTTATTGAGTGTGCACTTCCAATATGTCAGGAAATGTTCTAGACATTTAAACCATACAACAAATACATTAACTATGCAATATTATTATACCTAGTTTGAGATACAGAAACTGAAGTCTAGAAAATTTGAGTAATTTGTCAAAGGTTGCACAACCTGTAAGTCTTACTTCCAGTAAAGAGAACTCCATTAAAATGATTAAAGAAACAAAAACAAAGAAAGAAACCAACTAAAACATGAAAACTCTGGCATGCTGACTAGTTTTTCCAAGAAGAAAAGGTATAAAATTTAATTGACAGGAATCATGGGAAGGCATCTGGAGTCAGGAGTTTGATCCTCTTTTTCTAAAACCCACTCCTTACCCCCACCACCTTTGGCCTCTCCATCAGCTTTGAGTAAAACAGAACTGTTTTCATTGCAACCTTAACTTTGTTTGACAGGCAGAGTAAGAAGCTCCAATCACTCAGGTTAATCTTTATCCTTTGTACTCTAATCACCTTAGGCTCAGTAAATCCCATCCTTGCCCTAAATAGTTGTGAGGTGTCTCCCACCCCTCCTCCATATAGTAATTGTTCAATTATTATTTTCTGAATAAATTAATGAATAACAGAATAAATGAATGAGAAACATGTGATGTAATGGCAACTTATGAACAAATTTAGTATTTTTTTAATGTTTGAAAATATAACACATCTCATCCACATTCATATTAAAAACAAAGAAGTCAGAATATGAGTAAATACATAAAATAATAATAGTACAAATCACAACAATTATAAAATGTTATTTCCAGTCTATGGATAATAAAGATGAGAGAGAAAGAAAGTGACAATGAGAGAGAGAGGATCACTTATCTATTTTATATAGAGTAGTGTGTATCTGTTAAACCCAAATTACCAATTTATCTCTCCCTCTCCTTTCCCCTTTGGTGACCATAAGTTTAGTTTCTATGTCTGTGAGTCTATTTCTGTTTTGTAAATAAGTTCATTTGTATTATTTTTTTTAGATTCCACATATAAGTGATATCACATGATATTTGTCTTTGTCTGATTTACTTCACTTAGTATGATAATCTCTTAGACAAGACATGGAAGCCTAAATGTCCATCAATAGATGAATGGATAAAGAAGATGTAGAACATATATCCAATGGAATATTACTCAGCCATAAAAAAGAAAACAATATCTTTATTAATTCATTTATTCAAATAAAATCAATTAAAATAAAAATATTTGAAATGTTTATCACTACTACTGATATTATTATTCACTATATGTAACATTTTGACAGTGCTTTTCGAAAAAGTAATGTAAATTAAATCAGGATGAAATTAAGTCAATATTGCACTATGATCCTTTCTTAATCACATCTCATGCCCAAACTCTCTAATGAAAAACTGGGATCCAGAGTAGAGTAAAAATCCCCTAACAAATGATTCAAATAGTTCACAACTATTGACTATATGGAAAGTATCAAACAGCTAGGCTCTATGTAATAGTAACAGAAGCATAGATTTCACAATCAAGTGTTCTGGTTTCAAATTCTTGTTTTACAAGACGACAAATGACAACTTGATGAGGTTCTGTGATGATTAAATTAGTTGGTGCATATGAGAAGCTGACTGATACTGAATTTTACCCCAGAAAAAATTCTCTACTTCAGATCTCCTTGTTTTCCTCATTATATCATCCCCTATGGTGACAATCTCCCTGCCTGGTGAAACTGGTGATAATGATGGAAATCTGTGGTTAGACCCTTCTATGCATCAGGAAAATTTTGGTAATGAAGTTTGAATGTGATGCATTCATATACAAACAAAGCGATGGACAAGGGATTAATCTCCAAAATATACAAACAGCTCATGTAGCTCAATACCAAAATAACACACAACCCAAACAAAAAATGGGCAGAAGATCTAAATAGACATTTCTCCAAAGGAGACATACAGATGGTAAAGAGGTAAAAATGGTAAAGATGAAAAGATGCTCAACATCACTAATTATTAGAGAAATGCAAATCAAAACTATTATGAGGTCTCACCTCACACTAGCCATAATGGCCATCATCAAAAAATCTACAAACAATAAATTCTGGAGAGGGTGTGGAGAAAAGGGAACCCTACTACACTGTTGGTGGGAATGTAAATTGGTAGAGCCACTATGGAGAACTGTATGCCTTAAAAAAACTAAAAATAGAGCTACCATATGATCCAGCAGCCCTGCTTCTGGGCAAATATCTGAAGAAAACCATAATTCAAACAGATACATGCACCCCAATGTTCATTGCAGCACTATTTACAATAGCCAGGGCATGGAAGCAACCTAAAGGTCCATCAACAGAGGAATGGATAGAGAAGATGTGGTACATATATACAATGGAATATTACTCAGCCATAAAAAGGAATGAAATTTGGTCATTTGCAGAGATGTGGATGGACCTAGAGATTGTCATACTGAGTGAAGTAAGTCAGACAGAGAAATACAAATTTCATATGATATCACTTATATGTGTAATATAAAGAAACAGTACAAATGAACCTATTTACAAAACAGAAGTTGAGTCACAGATATAGAAAAGAAACTTGTGGTTACCAGGGAGGAAAAGGGGGGAAGGATAAACTGGGAGATTGGGATTGACACTTACACACTACTATATATAGAATAGGTAACTAATAAGAACCTACAGAATAGCACAGGGAACTCTATTCAATACACTGTAATGACCTATATGGGAATAGAATCTAAAAAAGAGTGGATATATGTGTATATAAAACTGACTCACTTTACTGTACAGCAGAAGTTAACACAACATTGTAAATCAAATATATTCCACTAAAAAAGAAAAAAATGCAGCCAGAAGAAAACACACACACACACACACACACACACACACACACACACATTATGCACCTAAGAGCAAAGAATAACAGCAGATTTACATACAATTTCATAAACCTGAGAAGACAGTAGAGCAACATCTTTAAAGTATTGAATAAAAAAAAAAGAAAATTGTCAACCTAGAGGTCTGTACCCACAGAAAAGAGTTTTCAAAAATTAAGAAATTATAATGAGATTTTAGACATACAAAAGCTGAGGAATTCGTCACCAGCCTATTCTCATTTCAGGAAATGTAAAAGAACTCCTTCAGACAGAAGAATGATAATTGGTAGAAATAGAGATGAACAGAAAAACAGAAAGAAAATGCAACTATATGGATTTTTAATTTCCAAATGTCTTTAAAAAGATAATGCTCTCTAAACATAATAACAAAATGCATTAATTTTATTAAACAAAAATGATAGCAATTTAGTTTGGGTTTTTTAACATATGTAAAAATGTATGATGGCAGTAAACAAAAGGATAGAGGAGAGAAATGGAAGTGTATTAAAGTATGTTATTATAGTATAAGTGAAGTATTACAATATCACATGAATATGGACCATAAATTAAAGATTAACACTATAAGCCCCAAAGTAATTAGTAAAATAAAAAACCAAGAGTTATAGCTATCAACAAAAGGAGATAAAACAGAGTTTATTTTAATAAAATAGAAATCATAACACATGTTAAAAATTGTGGGATTCTGATATTGCAGTACTTAGCAAGAGATTTGTTGCATTAAAAAGATATATAATAAAAGAAGAATGGACTCAAATCACGCTGCTTCTCTTTTAAGAAACAACAGAATAAATGAAACCCAAACAACTAAGTAAAAACAAAAAATAATACTAAAGATCATAGTGGAACTCAATAAAATAGAAACAAAACAAAATTCAATAAAATAGAAACAAAAAAATTCAATAAAACCAAAAGTTCATTCTTTAAGAAGTTATCAAATTGATACCTTAGTCAAAATGACCAGAAAACAATGAGTTACCATTTTCTGAACTGAGAGAGGTACAATCACTATAAATCCTATAGATATTAATAAGATAATAGGGGGGATATTATGAATGACTTTAGGCTAATATATTTGACAAGTTAGAAGAAATGGGCAAATTCCTTGAAAGACACATACTACCAAAGCTCACTTAAGAAGAAATTAATAACATGAATAAAACTATATTAAAATTAAATTAAATTAATTGAATTTGTACTTAAAGTCCTCCCTACAAACACATCTCTAAACCCAGATGACATCACTGGTGAATTGCACAAAATTTTTACAAAGAGGCCCAAATGAAATGAGGTGTTTAACCAGGCGACTCTGGGGAAGGGCATTACAGGAAGAGGAATAGATAACACAGAAGCTCTGAGTTAGAAAAATGCATTGCCATATTTGGTAACAGTTTCAAACATCTTTCTTTCTTTGGTTCTGCTTATCTCATGAAACTATCTCCTCTGGTACAGGATGGTTTCCTCAATGGATATTTTGCCTTAACCTGTCTGCATTATGAGAAGTCATGACAAATATGGATATTACAGGAAGAACTGCAATGTTTCTCAATTTTTTCTCACTAGATTTCAAGCTTCTATGATACCTGAAACACAGTATGGCAAGGGAGATGTTAATAGTCTACCTGAATGGAGAAATGAAGGGATAATATTCTTCCTTGTCAACTGGTTCTTCAGAATTGTTGACCCTAAGACACAGATTCAAAAGTCTTTTCTCTTGTGAGATACACCAAAGAAGAAATGAACTTGAAAACTAGGAGAAAATATGTCTTTTATAGTATTTGTATTAGCTTGATACAAGGTTGAAGTGGTCCCTTATTTATTCTGAAATCTAATACACATGATAGTGGGGTAGTAATCACTGAACATTCCCATATGTTGGGAATAAGAGATATGGTGGGGAGCTGTGTGCTAAAGTAGCATCTGTATTCTGCAGAATGCCAGCCCCTTCTCTGTGCATTGTATTCTTGCCACTGCCAATGCTGCATACTGCTTCAGTGTCAGTCTGATCATTTTTATCTTTTTATAAAAATTTTTATTGGAGTATAGTTGATTTACAATGTTGTGTTAATTTCTGCTGTACAGCAAAGTGAACCAGTTATATGTACACATATATCCACTCTTTTTTAGGTTCTTTTCCCATATAGGCCACTACAGAGTATTGAGTGGAGTTCCCTGTGCTATACAGTGGGTCCTTATTATTTATCTATTTTATGTAGAGTAGTGTGATCACTTTTATCTTCATCAGCATTATTGCTTGTCACCTTGAAGCCTAACCATAACTTTCACCTCACTCCTAATACTGGAATTTAGAAGTACTTAGAAGAACTGGAGTAATGCCAAACACTGTCTACTTGAAAGAAGGTAGAGGACTTTGAAATTCTCTTCTAAATCACTGTCATATTCTGATTCCACAAATATACAATCTAGACTGCATTTTAACTTCAATCACCATTTTTTTCCTCTAAATAAAATTTCTTCTTTTTTTTTCTATCTTGCAGTTTTAGGCATTGTATTGATCAGAAAAGTGGCAATTTTTTTATTCAAAAAATCTTCATATTAAACAAACAAACAAACAAAAACAATATAGTGTAAGTGATGTCTAAATAGAACTGGTTTCTCTTCTATTTGTAAAAATGAATTAAAACTCAGGCTATTTTGTGGGCTAGGAAACTACGATATGCTTGCAACTGCAAGCAAGGGGTAAAGTAAATGAATAATGCTTTATAATGTTTTTCTGAACTCCCTTTTCTATATTGGCTTCATTAAAATGATCAGTACACCTGGCTGCTTGATCCTCACACAAATGATAAAGAGCTAAGGTTTTGCCAAAGCCCTTAGATATAGATTTCCTACATCCTGTGCCTTTGGCTAAAGGGAAATAATAGTTAAACAAATCCAATTGGCAGCGACAGTCAAGTATTCTACTATTTGAGGACAGATCTAAGTAGCAGCTGTATCAGTATTGGCATACTAAGCTTCTGGAATATCCTTGTGAATCCTTCTTTTCATTCAAGTCCTAATAGGCAACAACATTCAAATGCATTTGTAAAAATAATGATAGTCTTCTGAAAACCTCCGGCATAAGTTATTAAAATTGTAATAGGGCCTACAGTTACATATCCAGGAGTTAAACATGTGCATTTATTGATTAAATGCAAACATTTCCCCTCCAAATGTGACTAAAAGCAATGCCAATTTGATTGATGAATACTTTACCATAAATCTAAGCACAGGCTCAGAAAGAGCACTAAAAGAATAAAATGCAAAGTGACTGGTTCTTGGATACCAAGATGCAGAAAGCAAATAATCACAGAATACATATGATGGTAAATTTCAAGTAATACATTTCAATAATGGCCACAGAAAATGACCATGAGTTTGTAATTGGGGCAGTCCAATTTATGTTAGGGACAAAATCATTGCTCACATTTTCTTGTCAAGTAAGGATAAAAACAACAGTATTCTGCTTCAACAAAATGATATTTCTGAAGTCAAGGGTGATTTAGACTCTGAGACACCACCGTATCACTATCAGTGCAAATAAGGTTTCTGTTCTAGCTCAAATCCCTCCTATGGGGACCCACCAAACACCACTTTTTGTTTAATTTGTCAATCTACACCAACAATATAATGCAGAAACTAAAATGCAACTGGTTTAGCTTTACAATTATTTTTCTATGTATTTTTTCTTTATTAGTCAAAATACTTATAATTGTGATATAAGCATTAATAAAAGATTCAAGGTAAAATAGTTATTTTACATTTTTACTAAATTATTTGTTGTTTCTGAATTATTTCAATTATCTAACAGTGGTCAAAGTATTGTTTTGTTCCCAAACAACATACTCTACATTTATTAGGTAACAATAAAAACAATCATTAGTATTATTAATTTATTAGTAAAATTTCTGTAAATATTATCTCTATGATGTGTTTTAAACACTAGTCATTTATAAATACACCTATAAATATATTTTCTTTTCAATTAAAAAACATATAGCATAAATTCCAAATATTAAATCATTAAAATGCTCATTTGATTTTTTTTCATGTAGATGCCCTTGATACATTCTCCTTTGATTGGAATCTAATTGGAAGTAATCTATATGGTGAGAAGAAAAGAATCACAAAATGAAAATATAAATCATTGAGATTGAAATTAGACTTTTCTAGCATTTCCCACCAAAATATAAGAAATATATCCATTTTGTGGAGGTGCAAACTGCATTAATGAGAGATGTCAGAAATTAGTTACTACTTTAAGGCATATGTTAAACATGGTTGAAGAGAAATCCTAATAATTTTCAAAACCCTACCTGTTACATTCTTAGAGGAGACTGTCCTGCCAAGTTATGGGACAATTTTGCTTTGTTAATTAATACATATTGAATCCAATTCAATAATACATAATTTCTGTTAAAATATACTTGTGATATTTACCATGATAAATAATAATTAATTTTATAGTGCATAGCTCTTCATATATTTCAGAGAAATGAGTCATAATGTTCAAGTTCTAATAGTCCTGATTATTTAACCATTTACAAAGTTCTATCAGTGTGTTGACCATACTGTCTAGAAATAATAAAACTTAACTAATGTTGGACATTCCTAAAGCTGTTGTCTGAGAACTTTATTTATTAAATAGGTATTTTATAATACATTTAGAATTTTAAATACTATAATTTCTAAAAAGTCTGTATTAGTATAGTGATGTACCTCCTCCACATGTTTCTGATTTAAAATCTGAAACTACTCTAAAACTGTATTTCAATTTTTAGGATAAAAATTGTAGCAATTTTTAAAAATGTTTAGCAATTTTTAGGATAACATATGCATACAGAGACAGAAATGTGGAAAGGCAATCTTCTTAGTAGAAAATCACTTTATAATTATATTGCAAACACAAGATAAATGTATATATCTTTTAAAATTTTGTCCATGATATTTTCATCTGTTCTTGCATTCATGATTTCATTGTCAGTTATTTCCTGTTTCATGCCATATACCTTCCTTTCTTGTCTCATTTCTTTCCTTCTTCTTAGCATGTTGACTCTTGTAAAGCAAATAGGTAATTTCTCTAATTATTGAGTGCATTCTTTTTAATTTTATCTCTGTTCCTCCTCCCTTCATTCACAGAGAGTGCCAGTTATAAAATTATTGCCTCTCAGCTACAAATTTATACTTCCTTGCCTGCTCTGTGAAAATGGAGCTTGGCCCTATAAATATTTGGTTTCTGCTAAATGGAACAACGGTAATCTTTGTCAGTTGCAAGCAGAAGGGGCTTATTTTCTTGTTCTGCTGTGCTCCTCATCATCAGCTGCCACAGTTACCTGGCTTCTCCAGTGTCTGGTTCCTGCAGTGTGTGCAGCTTTTCCGGGACTAGGCTTCTAAAATATAGGCAAGTTCCTTAGTTCCAAGCTTCTTTCTGTAGCACTGGTGGCTTCTGATAGGCAGCCTCCTACAGCGCATTGGTTTCTCCAGTGCCAGCCTCCTTCATTGTGTGAACATTGCCAGAACCCAGTTTCTACAGTGCACACGGCCTCTCTAGTGCCAGACTCCTGCAGTATCTGGCAGCTACCAGCCGTCAGGTGCCATAACTTTTTCATAGACTCCCCCTCCAATGTCTCCTAGACAAATACCTCTGGTGAGACACCTTCTCAGGAACAATTTTTCCCAGCATCTAGAGAATATAGATTTCCAGCCAATTCCACCAGTGCAACACCAGAGTGACTTCTCTGCCATTCAGTGAGACACAGATGGGCACTCCTCATGGGGAACTCTATCTCAGCTCCAGGATTAGTGGCTTTATATCCACTATTCTTATATAGTTTAGATTGCTCTTACTGGCCAATACATTTTACTGTCTGTTATAGTGGCTGTTTTTTATATCAAACTTTCTCCATGTAAATAATCACGAGGTTGCTCCTTCCTTACTGGACCCTGGTTGATACAATAGTCAAACTTTCCAAATGCACAATAAATTCTTTGCTTATTTCTATTTCTACAACTGTATTTGAGAAAGTTACTCACCACTTTGCTTAAACTGATATTTTGTTTATTCACTCATTCGTTCATTTACTTAGTATTTACATTTGTTCAGTATTTGCAATGCAAGAGGCACTATGCTGATGGATGTGTAAACCGATTGTATTTAACACAAATTCAGCAATGAATCACAGAGAATTAAAGAGAAGCACAATCTAGTTCAGAAAAAACCTAAGAGAAAAAAAATTAGTGTATTTGTACTACTCAATAATTTACCCATTTTAAAGTTCCTTCAAAAGGACACATGTATGCATATGTAAAATTTATTCAGCTGTAGAGCTAAGATTTGTTCATGTTAGCATGTGTAAGTTATGCCTCAATTAAAAAAATAAGAAATAATAATAAAGGGGAAAAAGAAATAATAATAAAGGGGGGAAAAAGGACACTTGTAAGTAGATAAAGAAAAAGTATTACATACAAGTTTTTTTTAAAAAGAAAGAAAAACTGCTATGTATCAAATTGTGATCATTTCATCATACTCCAGACTCCCCATAGAGAAAAAATTATATCCCTCATAAAAAAGACTAAAGCCATATGAAAACACACCCAAGGCAGGTGATAACTTTAAAATATAGACACTGGGACTCCGGAGTTAGAGTACTATCTAGTGCTCTAGAAATTAAACAAAAAACAAAACACCAATTCATGTGAGATCACATGGTTGACTAAAACATATTCTACATGTAGTGATTTTGTTTCATTTTAATTTAGATCATCAGTACTATATTTGAACGTTAACTTCTCTAAAACTCATCAAAGGAGCACCTGTAAAGTGGGAAATTAACAGGTACATTGCTGTCTTTCTACCTCTAGGTAGTAGAGATATCTAGATCTAGATGGATCGATCTACCTATCTATCCATCTATCTACCTATCTAAAACAAAGAAACTGAGACACACTGCAAAAATCATCTGAGCCCTTCCCAGTTGTACCATAGCAGCCTTTCATGTCTTACTGTACCTTTTAAACTTCTAGACATCTATTTTTTAACAGAAGTAGTCCGTTCCCCCTCAAGCAGTTCTGTCAACAAATATATTAAATGCTTTTATGTCTGGCAAAATACTGTATTCTGGATTGTCAAAGATGAATAATATAAGTTCTATCTGTTATTTTTTCTTAAAGAAGTTATACTCTAATGAAGACTTTCACTGTATTTAGGCAAAACCTCAAAGAGTAATCTCCCAAATGGAAAAAGGAAATAAAAGGCATCCCAGGTAGAACAGATAGAGGAAATAGTGCATGCAAACATTTGAGGATATAAAAAGGCAAACAAAAACTACACAGAGTGAATGCAGACAGAATAAGTAGTTTAATGATCCTTAAGAGATGCAAGAGGACCTATGGAAAATTCATTTGGAGAAGTTAGCAGGGACAAATTTTGAAGGACTTTATGTCATGTCTAATTTAAAAGTTAGGGCATAATCCTGTGACTATGGATCTTAATTTTTACGACAGTTAAGCCAACTCAGAGAGCCCTATTATTATGTAGTGATCCATTAAAAGGAAATACTGTGATTAATCAGAAAAATAATTTTATAATTATTAAACCTTTTCTGAGGATAAAAGCAGTCTTTGAGTATAATACAAACTGATAATTACTTATGTGTTTAATTTTTGGTAAACCAATTAGTCTTAAATAACAAGATTACTATAGGTGCCTGGGATGCCTAAATGTAGCGAAACTGCAAAGGAATAAAATATAAAATAGATATGTGAGCTACTTCTTGCTTAAAATAACTTTTAAAAGTAGGATAAAGGAATGAAATAGCCCTTATGTTACCCTACAGATTATAAAGTAGTTCTTGAACATCACTTAATCCTCTCTCAATCAGTGCCTTGAATTTAGTAAAACAATTTGAGAAAGTTTATGCTGGGACTTAACCTACATCTAATCATCAGTTCACCTTATCAAATGCCTTTTAAATTACTTCAGTGCGTATTTGAGACTCTAATTCTCAGTACAGAATTGTCAAATGCTAATTATTATTTTGTCCTTATCACACAGAGACAAGCATATATTCTTCAAAAAGGGAGACTTTCAGGGAAGTAGATATGATTCAGTTCTAAAACAGTTGAGGAAGGCTAATGCAGGCATTTTCTTTTTAATTGTTATCACTTGTAAAATGGACAATAAAATTTTATGCTTTTCAAATCATGCAAGTAAAATATGGAACACTATGTCATAAATAAATCATACTAGTTTTTTCAGTGTTATCAAACATAATGACATTGAGCCTTAACATTATGAAATCACTACATTCAGCAGTAGCTAGGAACCAAGTATATAGATAGCAATTGTCTGCCTTCAAAGGACTTACAGTAAAAGATATTCAAGTGTTAATTACAATGAAAAAAAGTCATAATTATTACAAATTTTGTATAGATCTTCATGGAAGACTTCACAAACAAACCATACCTTGAAGTATAGAAACACAGATGATGAGAATTGTGTGAGCCAAGCCAAGGATGTGGAAAACAAAACTGTTTTTGTTTTTGTTTTTTAAGAGATATTTACTTTTTACTGAAATAGAAAATGGTATAAAAGAAAAGACTGGAACTTTGACACAGCAAATAATCTTGTATATTAGAAAAATGTATTTTTACTTTGTTCAGTAGGATAAAAAATAAAAAGAGCCAGAAAATGCCATTGAGAAGAAAGTTGTAATATCCAAACAACGCTTTACAAAGATTGATATTCAACAATTTGAAGATATACAAGACCATGGAGACCATGAAGGCAGTTTGGTTTATGTGGGTGATATAAATCTATGTAAAGTTTCAGGAATGACTTAGGATAGCCCCAAAAAATATGGTTATGAGAACTAAAAGCACAGAAAAATATGATACGCATTTTAAGAAAAGAATCTTGATGACTTAATGACTGCCTATTTTCAGGGAAGAAGGAAATGTCAACAGAAACTAACACATTTCAGTTTGAATGTGAAGAGTGTTAACAAATTGAGTACAGAAAAATGGAGAATGACCCCATTTGGAATAACCTTTGAAAGCACAATCGGTGCATTAGATGATTAAATTAAGAATAATTTTCAGCGGGAGGGTGAAATGCTACAAAAGCCCAAGGAAAGGAATATTTTTAAAAAGTCAACAGTGACCATTTTGGAATGAATACTTCCTCCTATATATTACAGGGAGCAAAACAAACAAACAAAAATGGTGGACATTATATATATTTTTTTACTTTAAGTAGTTTATATAACTTGAGTATTAACTTATTACTGTATATTAATGGCCTAATAGCCTGAATGTCACTTGTCATCTTTATGTGATATACAATAGCCTGCAGTTTTTCTCCCTGACAATCCAATTATAAACTCTAAATGGCAGATGAAAATACTTTCAGAGCCACTTAAAACTGACTTTAACATGGAACTATGGAGGTATCTCTTCAGTGCAGCACCTCTTAAATAATATTCATTTTAATAGAGGAGCTAAAACAAATTTAGGTGAGTCCTTATGTCACTTGGCAATCAGAAATACACAATAAGTATGGACAACTAGCTACTTGATTAAAATTAAGGTAATTATAAAAACAAAGCATTAAACTAAAGTTGGTATTACTGATAATTAAAATTAAGTGTAAAACCAAATAATAATAATATATACATTAGTATAAACTAAGCTATCCTAATAGCTGTAAAATAAAACCCTCAGATTTTAGTGGCTTAAGACAATAAAAGCTTATTTTGCACCCATGTGGAGACTGCTAGGTGCTCTAGTGGTGACTCAGAGATACAGGATGCTTCGTTTCTATGGCTCCACCCTACCAACTACAGCAATAACAGGGCAGAGGAAGGAAGTAGAGGATCTCACACCACCGATTAAATGCTTCCACAAGGAAGTGACTCATGTCTGTTTACAGCTTATGGGAGAACTTGTGGAATACCCCAGCGCTATGACAAAATATAAGGAAAGGACTGTCATCCTTGTCAATTAGAGGGAAGGAGCATCAGATTTCATCGAGAATAATTCATATTTGCCAAAAATATAATACTGAAAAGTACTAAAGAATCATTCCAATAGCACACTATTAGCAGTTAGTTCATTTATTTTCTTTCTGTGAGTATTACTTATGTAAAAGATTATTTTTCCCCAAAGATTATCTGGAATATTGTATTCAGAGTTTCTGATCACCATGTACCTTCTGTAATGAGAATTCCTGCCAAAGCAAAGAAACATACTATGTAGAGGGTCTTCAACATCTTATTAACCATTATTTTGGAAATATTATAATAGTTTACAAGTTTTCATTACTTCATTGAACAACTCTTAGACTGCTTTACAAGTATTTCATTGGGAACGTATATATATGTGTGAGGGGTTAGTTTTATTTGTGTGTGTGTGTGTGTGTGTGTGTGTGTGTGTGTGTGTTTGTGTGTATGTATGACTGATCTTTTCACTTTCTTGCTTAGATGACTTTAATACCAATTTAATGCTCTTGGGTTAAAGTTCATAAAATTTAACAGTTTTTTCACACCCATCATAATCTGGTCCCTACACGTTTTATTCTTAGCCAATTCTCCCTCTTCCTTATTATGCTCTGATCACATTAACCTTCTCTTTGAATGTGCCAAACACCTTTCATCTCAAGATCCTCATGGATCTTCTCTTCTTAGCAATTCCTTCTTCCATAAATTTGCTCAGTCAACTTGTACTGAATATTTACTTTTCAGATTAAACCATTTGATATTCTTTCATTCAGAAGGTTTTCATCTTGACTCAATCCACCTTGCCTCAAAAGATATTGATATTCCTATATATTGTTAAAAGAATGGAGATTTTTCCACTATTAAATGTCTTTACCTGTTTCATATTTACAATTTTTCTGTATTCAAACTCCATGAAAGTTAGGATATGATTACTGCTACATCTCTACTGTCTATCAGAGTGGCCATTCCATAAATAATAACATTTTTATAAAGGAAAAAATAAAAATATTTAAGTTGCATATTAGTTTCTCTAATATATCACATAAATTTCGTTCTTTTTTAACATCTTTATTGGAGTATAATTGCTTTACAATGGTGTGTTATTTCTGCTTTATAACAAAGTGAATCAGTTATACATATACATATGTTCCTATATCTCTTCTCTCTTGCATCTCTCTCCCTCCCACCCTCCCTATCATTCTTTAAATGTGAATCAAGTTAATATACTGGGGTTTTTTTTCTCTCACATTTACAAGATGAACATAATTTCCTCTCACTGATGTGTTTAGAAAGGTAAAACATGTCTTTGAAATATGAATAAGTAAAACAATCCTAACTGCCTTGTTTAGGCAATGTGTTTGGATGTATATACATACATACCTGTACAATACTTAGAGAGAAGAAGAGGAGGGGGAGAGGGAGGAGAAGCAGGAGGAGAAGGCAGCAAAGAAGACTTTTCTGATGATGAAGAAGCAGTAGCCATTGCCAGGTGACATTATATCTGTGTGAAATCAAAAGGACATTCAAATCAGAAAGGACTCAATTTCCTCAAGATTCAGGGCAGGAAGTAAGCTTACAATTGAATGTTCTCACTTGCAATATGTAGTATTCTGCCTACTTCCTTTGACTGTGGCCACAGGCCAGGCTTCTTTTGGATATCTAGCACTGACTGGACTCCCAGAATTGGCTCTCAGCCCTGGTCTATCTTGTTGGTCTGTGGAATACTCCTCTGAGAGATCTTATTCGGAAATGTAAGCACTCTAGTGAGTATGACAGCACTAAGATTTTCAGGTATGACAACAATGTATGCAGTTATAAAACTGTACTTCCCAAAATCGTTCCTAGAGTAAGAAGGTAATTGCCAAAATTTCAAGTGTCTGGAATTTCTACTTGAAGTGGAAATGTGGAACATACTTGGGAACACTTGGAATCAGAACAAGAAGAACCATAGAAAACCATAAGAATGTAGAGTAAACCATTAAGTAACAGACTTGGGATCAGATGGAGTCAGAGACCAAATATCATGCTAGAGCAGTTTGTTAGGTTGAGTGTATTAGTTTTCTATTGCTGCCATAAAAATTACTGTTAATTCCGTGTCTTAAAACAAGAGAAGATTATTATCTTACAGTTCTATAGGTCAGAATATGGTAGGATCTCTTGGTTTCTCTGCTTAGAGTCTCACAAGACCAAAATCAAGGTATCAGCAGAGCCAGGTCCTTGTCTAGAGGCTCTGGAGGATAATTCACTTTAGGCTTATTCAGACTGTTGGCTGAATCCAGATTCACGCAATTGTAGATCTTGCTCACTTGCTGGTTCTAGGCCTGTGGGTCATTCTCAGTTGCTAGAGGCTGCCTGCATTCCCTGGCACATGGCCTTCTTCATCTTCAAGGCCAACAATGGCAGATGAAGTCTCTCCCATACTTCAAATCATTCCCGCTTCTTCTTCTACCACATCAGTCTGAATAGCTGGAGAAATAGTTTTACTTTTAATGCTCCATGCAATTAGATTTATACCAATCTGGTTAATCCAAGATAATTTTCCCCTCTCAAGGTCTGTGATCTTAATCATACCTATAAATTCCCTTTTGCCATGTAATCTAAATATATTCACAACTTCCGGGGAGTAGGGTGTGGCTATTTGGGGGAGGCCTTTATTAGCCTTCATTGGACTAATAGAATTGGGCAACCATACATTCATTCTTTTGAGATCAAGAGTGAAAAGAGGATCAGAAATGCAGTCAAAATAAACCATGAATGAGTTGTGCTAAAACTGAAAAATTTTCTTTTACCAGTACAAGTGTACCAAGATCAGATGCCCAGAGTTTTAGTGAAATGCTCTTGTTTAAACACATGGTTGAGAGATTTCCAAAAAATAAGATGTTTCTGAAAGACAAATGAATTACCAGAAAAAATCTAATCCTTCCTACTTTTCCTGACCACAATTATTATATACGATATAATATGGTCAAATGCTGGCCCTTAGTGCATACATGTGGAAGGTACATTCTGGAGCAACTTCCTTAATAATATTAAGGTTTATTAAGAACTAGAATGAATTTATGCTACTTATTTAAAGTTGCATGAGATAACTGAGTTACACTGGATTTTTTTAAACTTTTATTTCTCGAGTTCTCTTTTATCTCAGTGAAATGGCAATGGAGATATATTTACTTGATATATTTAGGGACTGGAGAATTTCGTGCTGACTTCACTCCAAGCATTAGCTCAAAAGGCACCTTAGAGTTCTTTAAGGGAAATCCTGACCTAATGAATCTTTCCTTAATGACAGATAACATGATAAAGCCTTGAATTTTGCCAAATGCAGGGGTTGTTTCTGCTTGGCTTTTTGTGGTAAATCTGGTATTCCTCATTACAAAAGGAGGTAGTAAATGAAGATTCTTTGTCAGTGCGTGCAACGTCCAACTACCTATAAATCCATTTTGGCACTGATATTGCTGTATTCTCCACTTGTCTATTTTAGGGAGTTCATAAACACAGCTTGACTTGTTTATTAGAGTTCGAAAACCTGGCAAAGTACATCACTGCAGCTCTTTTTCATCTGCTGTGTTGACATGAAGATCAGTGACCCTTTTTGAATGATCGAAATTTTGACAGCTTAATTTCTATGTCATGAGTTGCTAAGGTAACACTATTTTTGTGAATTCCACCGTATAAATGCTTAAGAAATGTCTTCCATTTTTAGTATTGAAACTAATTTAATGTTAAAGTTAAAAGACTTATTTCTTGGTTCACTTTGCATTCACTGAGGAAACTCAATCTACTTGTTGGCTATTGCCCTCTTCCATGGAATATCTGATTCAACCTGGACAAAAAAGGGACTTAAAATACAATGACATTACCTGCAAAGGAAATAAGGTATCTCAAAAGGGACTTAAAATACAATGACATTACCTGCAAAGGAAATAAGGTATCTCAAATAAGAAAATAAAGCAATATATTTTTAATAGCTGGATTTAGCTTTTGAGACGAGCTGACAAAAGTACAGTTTACAAGGCTACCTTTAGATTTGAGAGTTTGCATTTTTATATTCAGAGTGTGGTATAGCTCTCAATTTATATTTGCATATACTCAAATCATTTCCAGAGAAAGCAGATTTTTCATTTTTCAGTGCTGTTTAACAAATTACCACAAACTTAGCTACTTAGCACCCATTTATTATCTCACAGTTTCTATAGGTCGGAAATCCACACATGGCTGAATTGAGCTGTCCACTCAGGGTCTCACGAGGCTGAAAGCAAGGTGTCATCTGAGTAACCTTCTTTTCTGGAGCTCATGGTCCTCTTTCAAATTCAAATTATTTTTGGCAGAATCCCACTTGTTGTGCTTGTTTAACCATTCTCTTGCTGTCTGTTGGACAGGAACCACTTTCAGCTCCAAGAGGCCACCTGCAGTTCTTAGTCACTTGCCCCCTACACAGGCCAACTCAACTGCCAATGTCTGACTTCAGAAATGGCCCACTTGATCAAATCAAGCTCAGTGGGATCATCTCCTTTGATTAAATCAAAGTCCACAGGATCACAGGAGTGATATCTCCATATTCACAGGTTCTGCCAGAATCAGGAAGATGGGGTTATACAAGGATTATACAGCAGAGGGCAGGAATCATGGGGGGCGTCTTAAGATCCTCTCTACAAAAAGTAGATTGTGTACTTTCAAATACAGAGTATTGCTATTCATAAGATAAATAATTCCAAGCCCATTCTGGTGATTGGTTGAAGCCATTTTAAAAGATAAAATCCTGGAATTTTTGCATTTACAAAAGTCCTTATTGTGATTTCCTATTGTGAGTCTTTATATTCATAAAATAGAAAATAATATTCTGGCACAAATGCCTGCCTATTAGCTAACAATATAGATTATTGAACTGTCAAAATTGCATATTAATATTTAAATAACTGTAATAGTGACATCTTTACAACTATATAATACATATAAAATAATTTGGTACATTTAAAAGAATTACTTCATACAATTCTGGACTTTCAAAATATAAAAAGTTCTAAGAAAAATTTCAATTTCCAGGAAAACATTTGAATTCCTAAAAAGTATATATCATATGAAACAGAAATATAAAATAAGTACACAACTTGAGAAATATATACTAAGTACAAGCCATTTCAAGAATTTGATAGAAATTAGATGCCTTGCTGGAGAAGAAAAATTGGTTAGACATGTTAATCCAGGGAGATTTATGAGATGACAGTAAACATCATATGAGAAATTAATCACCTGTTACAAGCAGTCAGCAACATTATCCTGAGGATTCAGAATGGAATTATGTCACATATCAAATCTGCAAGTAAGCTACCCATCAATTCAAAGTACTCAAATGGACTGCAAAGCCAATCGTAAAAAATATTAAAATAAACAACAACAACACAAATATCTCTACAAATCTCTCCTATATAGGAAAAGGAAGGAAATGCCTTTGGTCAAAATATGATGGAAACTACAATATCACATAAATGAAACCAATAATATATAAATAATTTTACATGAAGCATATAAATATGTTTCTTAAAACTGTATAAATGTATGTAGATAGTGAGGAATCCATAGAACAATTACAGAAACTTGTAGATTATTATGTTGTTAAAATCCAGCATCTAGATATTGAAAACTGAATTTCTTTTCTACTGTTTCAAAGATTTTTCTTTTCCTGTGTTCTAATATTTTCAAATATAATTGCTGTCTACTTAATCATAGTCAATACAACATTCTACCTCCACCATTAGAACACATCAAAGTATCTTGATTTCAGTTCACAAAAATGTCTTGAATCTATTTTTGTCTTCTGTGTTCACTGTAATTTTCCATTGGTTCTTTACAAATTATGGGCATCAGATAAAACTATTGAAAATTTTAATATATACACAATCAGTTCCCTCATCTTAAAATTCTGTTTCAGAAAGTGTGGATTGGAGCCCAAACATCTATCTTTTCTAAAAGCTTCAGATGTTATACTAATGAGGCTTTTTGGTGAAAACTATTATTGGTTTTCTGGCTTTCACTATTGATATATAGTCCTAAATGGCTTTCTTTTTAATAATTTATTTCCTCATTACCCATACATCATCTATAAGTTTCTCAGAATACCCAACCTTAAAAATCATTGTCATATTAATTCTCCATTTGCACATTTCTATATTACCCCGTCCTTAGATGATAAAGTTAGAACTCGTAAGTATGGTGCCTAGATTTATCAAAATGTATTGTTATTGGTCTCATCTTGCACCAATTATAGCCTTTCTTCCAGTAGTATTGAATTCTCATTACTTACTGGCATGATATACATTTTCACACTCCTGTGACTTTTTTTATACTTTTGTATAAGTTGTTCCCATTCCCAAAATATTATCTGCCACTTTTTCTGTCCATGAAAATTTCTATTCATCCTTTAAGAGGTGGCTTATGTGTTATCTCCTCTGTGAAATCTTATCTTACTTGTCCTTAATTAGTTTATTACCTCTCTGTGGTGCCCCAAGTTTTCTTCATCTTTTAATTAAGTATATATATTATAACAAGTTTGTCTTACACCAAACTTCCACTTATTCAAAAATAGAAGCCATGTCTTTTTCATCTTTGTGCTAGCCATGCTCCATATAATTTCATACAGATCAAGACACACAAGACTTTCCTCAATACATATTTGTTGGATGGATAGAGAATCAATAAATAGATGTGCATGTCTGTATCAGTGGGAAGAATCTATTTCTTTTCACCGAATTTTCCCAGGTATATTTTGATAGAGTTGAAATGATGGTAATGAAATTATGATAATTTAAGTATAAAAAATACTATTTGTCCCTAAATTAGTTGTGGAAGTATATGTGTGGACCTTTATCAATTTGTCTGAAGTGATAAATATGAAAAGCCCTAATGTAAAGTAAAAAAGTGACCAGGCCATGTGCTTTGACTTAAAAGTATCATTTTAATTCACCTCTACATTTTGTCAGGAGCACGGCTGGGTTGAGAGAGGAAGCTGAGATACCAAGTATCAGAGTAGTTGATTAAAGCATCAGGCCAAAAACAAAAGGGGTAAGCCTTCAATCACTTACTGTAACACTGTAAGCAAGAGGCTAAAACCCAAGAAACCACCAACTCCCACTCTTCCATGTTCCCCCATGGAACAGCACACCAGTAGAGGGTCAGGTAGATCAGCACAGATATGGAGGTCCTCTTACTATTGAGGGAGCCCCAATCAAAAGGCGGTGAGAGTTTTATGGACCCTGGGGTTGGGGTAAGGGCAAGGAGGAAGGGCTAGGAGTGGCAACTACTGAGTATTGAGTCAGAGTGGAAAAAGTTGTCCTCAATGTTTTCCCTCCTCCCTCTCTGCAAAGGAAGAGGCCTCAGCAGAGGCTCCTGGAAGACCTCTGGCCAAGGCCTCAGATAAAAGGAATGAAGGAATGAATCTGAGCTAAAAATTCAAATATGCAAAACAGCAAGACCTGCCAGGGGTCCCTGACTGCAGTATATTGGATGTGCACTGTCTGGTGAGAAAGGGCAGCTTTCCCTCATGAGGCCTGCCAGGTAAAGGCTTTGTGATCTCTTATAATCTGAGCTAAAAAATCACATAATATTTTGGCCTGGATCTGGACTCCTCACATTTGACAGGAAATTAAGTGATAAATACATGCATTTGGTATGAAATAGAAAGCAGCAAAAAGTATTTAGCAGCAAATTCATGTTTCATATGATAAATGTGATCTTCCATTAATTAATTACATCCATTTGCATCATAACTTACATAAATCTCCAGCTGGTAGAAATCTAGAGAGGACTGAGGAATGAAGCAGAATCATTGCATGAGAAAAATGCTGTCCAGCAGGATACTTGACCAGAACCAGAAATCAGCACAATGACCAAATAAAAAATAAGCCTGACTACCTTACTTGTGAAGGATGTTATAGGTTTGTAACATCATACAACAAATATTAAAAGATTTCCTATGTGTCAGAGATACAGTCTCTGATTTCACAGACTGTAAACGAGGCCCCATGAGGACAAAAAATTTTATAGGTTAGGAGTATTGCAAAACTGAGTTTCATTCTTAGGTAAAAAAATAGGTGTAGCACAGAAAAGAGAAATCTGAGATCCCTGTACTTTGAGAGACAAACATTCTTCAAACTAACGTAAAATACACCATTAGTGACAATTAATTTTGTGGTTAACGGCCATGGAACCCAGATAGTTGGTCATAAGTCAATCTAGATGTCAGTCTAAAACACTGTGAAGGTGTTTTTTAGATGAGATGAACTTTAAATCAGTAGGCTTTGAGTAAAGCAGAGGCTCCTCCATAATGTGGATGGGCCTCCTCCTGAAAGCTGAAGGCCTTTCAGAGAAAAGTCTGAGGTTCTCTGATGAAGAAGGAATTCTGCCTCCAGATGCTTCCTGTGCTAGTTGCAACATCAGCTTTTCCCTGAGTCTCCCACCTGCTGACTCTACCCTGTAAAACACACTTGCCAGCTTCCTCTGCCTCCTCCACACAACCCCCCCAAATTTCTTAGCTTCTTTCTTTCTCCCTCTCTCATCCTATTGATTCTGTTTCTCTGGAAAACCATAATTAATACACCATCTAGTCTTTAATTTTTTTTTCCTGAAAATTATTGGCCATACTCTCTCCTTCCCTTCAATCAAATTATTTGCTCTGCCCATGACATTTAAGCATATGTTACACTGGCCATTGCTTGATCTATTACTTAAATGAGTTTTATCTTTCTAAACTTCTTCTAACCTCTTTTTGTTTAGCCATTTCTCAAAAAAGATAAACGTTTTTTTATAAATAGGTGTTTCATAATGTTTCTTACAATGTTCAACAAATAACTTTATATGTAAAAAGCATTTAATATGTCGATTATAATTCAATTTGATAGCAGTTTAGGGGTAATTTTGCCTCTAGTCATTTTTCTGATGATCCATGCTGTGCCATTTGGCTGCCATATACAGCTGTGTAGGGCCTATTTATGTGCCCTATATGATGGCCCTTGTAAACAGAAATAGCAATGATAAATTTAAAAAAAAAGAAAAAAACGGGCTCGGAATGGACTCATGACCCATCCACCTTGACCAATATACATATGTGTATATACTTAAAGCGCACCCAATTCAGAAATGAGACATTGTCTTCCAGAGGAATTCTAGATTTAATAACATTAGCTTGTAAAAGACCAAGTTATCACAACTGGCTGTTTTGGGTTACAATTACCCTGATTTTAATAGAAGGAAAACAACTCTATAGATTTAACTACTTTTTTTGCCTATATCTTTATGGGGATCCATTTCATTAGTATTTCATAGACATACAATCAATTAATGGGACCACTGATTCTCTAGGAGTTACATACTTCAATTATAACAAATTAAAATTCAATATTTATTGATCCTAATATTGGTTATTCCTGAATAACAACTTTAGAAAAGTTTATAAAGTACTTGAAAATTTTTACCTCATTCAATATGGAAAACGAAATAATGGCCTACATATTTTCTATTAAAACTTTTAAATGATTCTTATAAGATTTTTCTTCCTTCATAGTGTTTATAATATTTTCATGGGCCATTAGACTTCTAGGTACTTGTTGAACATGTAAAAAATCCCAATGAAAACAAAAGAATTTATAGACCTATATTGTATTTAAATTATTTTAAATTTAACTCATTTATAAAAAATATAGATTTACATGTTAAAACACAATCTAAAACCCAATTTATACCTTATTATATTATACACTATATGTTAATATAAAAATAATTATCTTGGTTTACTCTCATGTACTTTAGTTTTTCAGAAGTATTTAAAATATTAAGCAAAATTTATATATGCATATGACTGATTATGCCCAGAAAAAGATATATCAGCCTTGTACTAAAAAGCCCTAGTTGGCTTCTATCAGAATAGAATTAATGTAAAGTAAGTTTTCTTGCATATTCAGTTTTTGATAAGAGTAACAACCATCTTAACAGAATTAGGTAGGTTCCCTTTCTTTTGAGATCCAACTGTTGCCAAAAACAGCTTATTTGTATTTAAAAAGAGAGACTATAGAGTTTTCAACACACATTCATGGAAAATATATATTTAACAAATACTGTTTTGGGGACTTCCATGGTGGTCCATCAGTTAAGATTCCATGCTTCCACTGCAGGGGGCATGGCTTCAATCCTTGGTTGGAGAGCTAAGATCCCACATTCCTTGAGGCATGACCAAAAAAAAAAATAAAAGAAATACTGTTTTGAACATATAAATGTATTGCTTAAAATTATGTGCATCATTTATTATCAAATATTTTGTCATGTATACTGAATCTTCTTTCTTAGACTCACAAATATTTAAGATAAATGCCAAATAGAACTGTATTTAAAATAGTTTTTATTTACATCAATTTATTTTCTTCTACATATTGTCAGTAGGAAATAAGCTCTCCAAAGAGCAAATTTGATACAATTATTAAAGGCAGAATCACATTATCACATTTGAGCATTGGTTGGGCGAATCTGACTTTCCCATTGTTTTGTTTTCAGCAAATTATGCTCAGAGACTGAGATTGTCTTTGCCAATAATTTATTTAACACAAGTTCACTGTGGAAATTATAATTTGTAACAATATTTCACGAGCCAATAGCATACAAAATAATGTCTCTTAATAAGCCAATAAGGAAATAACATACTCCAAAATAATGATAAATTAATTACACTACTGTTCCAGGAAAAAGGGGAGATTAAAGAAATAAAATCTGAATTTATTTGAGACTTACCTTTCCATGAGTTGATTCTTGGAAGAGTTGGTATAACCAACCAAGAGCTGCTGTCCAGCTGCCAGTGCAAATCCAAAGTCCCTTGTCACTAGAGCACAATGCTAGTTGAAGGAAGGCACTGGTATTGGCAGGCAAGACCATCTCTTTCAGGAGCTTTTTGCATGGTTTTCATCCCTGCCAGCAGAGCAGCCTTGCCGCAGCAGGAGCTAATGTCCCAAGGTCTTTGGAGAGCTATTTAGATCAGCAAAGAGTAGCCTTGCCCACACAGAAAGCTCTCAGAAAACCCTCACAACTTCTTGGTATTTTACGTTTAAATGTTCATTACGTCCTAGTCTCTCCTCTGTATGTTCATATCCATAAGCACTCAGTAACACAACGATTTTGATGAATCATACTGACACAGCCTCCCCAATGTAAACAAATTTATCCTTCAGTTAAAACAACTTCACTTAAGCCATAAGTCGATTTGAAATCATGAGAAACCTATACACACACCCTTTTCCTTTTTTCCTGATGTGATTTGAAAAGCACTCAAGAAGCTTCTGCTGACAACTGCCAGGATCACATGTAACTAGATTGAAAGAGGCCTTCCAGATCAATGATTCTAAGTCTGGCTGGCAGACTTACATTTCATGGAATCGTAAGAGAGTACTGAAGTAGCTTCAAACTCGTGTAAGCTGAAACTGTGCCTACAGCACATTCTTAGCCATGGCAAATGTTCCCAAAACCTCTTCTCTAACAAAGAGAAAAAAAAGCACAGATTGAAGTGTGGAAAAGGATATTTTACAATGGAAAATTTGAAAAGAGCTAAGGAAGAAAAAGAAAAGGGCACCAGGTACAATTTCCAAAAATCAATCACATACAAACAGTGTAAAGTTATCTGAATTTAGCATATCATTAGCTCCTTTAGTTTTTCCATTTCTCATCATAGCCCCTCTGACATAATAAAAATATTTCTGATTGTTTTTAAAACTATTGCCCTAGTTTTTCTAATCCTATAGAAGTCCCCAACAAAAATACCATTTTAATCACATAGAGTACAGTCAACTAGATCCA
The DNA here is from genome assembly GCF_949774975.1 of Lagenorhynchus albirostris. NCBI lineage: Eukaryota > Metazoa > Chordata > Mammalia > Artiodactyla > Delphinidae > Lagenorhynchus > Lagenorhynchus albirostris. Next base: position 93,181,728 of record NC_083098.1, read on the forward strand.
TACTTAGATTCCAAAGCACACAAAAATTAATGAAACATTCTTTATTTTTGTATTCTGTTATACCTCATTATTATCCCTTATTTACTGTGAACATATTTCTAATTGTTTATATGTCTGTGTTTGTTTACTTTATAATTAGCTTATATATCCCTAGTGCAGAATAATATTACTTGTACTTAGTAACTTACCAGTATATTTTTGTTGAGTGAAGATTTCTCTAACAAATCTAGGATATTGCCAAAAGTTACTGTTCTGTTTTATCTGTTTTGCTCTACTTGTATCCAAGTAAACATTAGGGAACCATTTAGATGATATGGAAGTTCTGCCTTCCAAACAAATAACTGCCTTTTTTGTTTTCAGACATAGTATGGAAAACTTGGAGGAAAGAACAGAGGAAAAAACCCCAAACCCTAAATAACTGTATAATATAGGGTTGGAAGTTGTTTTTGTTTTGTTTTGTTTTACATAAGATCCTTGAAAAGTAAGGGGAAATCTATTGCCTTTTCCCATCATGTAAATTGACCTTGGTGCAGCAAGCAATGATCATTCCAAAATTAGTGTCTCTTTGGAGTTACTCACAGTTCACTTTTATGCAAGTGAAAAGGATGCAGACATATTTTACTGAAGCAGACCTGCAGCTAAATGACTCAATTTTCACTTCAGTTGTGTGTCTTTAGATAATTCATGTTTTATAATTTAACAATTCTTATATTTAGAATAACTTGAAAAACAGTGTCTACTTTGGAAGTGAAAAAAACTGCTTCAGGGTTTTACTTTTAAAAACAATAGAAATAAGAGAATAAATTCAATGGAGTTTTTTATCTTCCTGATCAAAACGCTAAGCCCAAACACACTCAGTATGATTAATTTCTCAATTTGGAAACTCCAATACAATTAAACTAAAATAATATTAATAATAATAAAGCAGCAGATAAATATGTGATGTTGTCTATGATCTTTTAATTTATAACATATAACAGATTATAAAATATAAAATTTTGAGGACCACGTTATCAGTTATGGTCTTGGCAGAAACTAGAAAGCCTACTCAAATTGGGTAATTTGAGAAGAATTTTATAAAGCTATTATTATCAAGGGTTTAGAGAGAATGCTGGGAAACTTCAAGACAGTTTAGTAGTCCTTTGTGGCTGTTGTTAGTGGTCAGGCACAATTATCACTCTTTCAATTCCTAGGACTTCAGACAATGGAAAAAATGAAGGTAAGAGAAGTACATATTCATTTATGTACAATAGAAAACAGTGTATAGTGATTTAATACTGTAAATTAAACCAAATGTTCAACAATAAAACATATGTTAAATAACCCATGTATATATTTGCACAATATAAAATATTAATGCTCAAATATTTTTCATAAGAAGACATCGTAAAAAACTGACTTTGATATCTTAAAAAAGAGAATACATTGTTAGAGTTCTATTAAGGTAAATTTATTGTACAAAACTATATTAACTTAAACTTTAAAATTTGATGAGTTTTAATATATGCTTCTTTACACACCATGAAAACACCATGAAGATGATAATACTTTCTCACGGCCCATTGTAATACATACATTGTATTACCATGGCCTAGCACAAACTGTATTTTAGATTAGTTTGCATTTTCCGGATTTGTTATAAAATGGAATCATAAGGTGTATACTCTTTTTTATGTTTTTTCACACATCATATATTTCACAACAAAGAGGAAAAATAAATAACACAATGAAGAGTTAGTACAATAATACTATCAGACTAAATAGAATTTAAGGTAAGAGTAGTAATAAGGACAGTATATTTTACATTTTTAAAGAATCATTAAAATAATGAAAAATAATTTACTTCAATGTATGCAACGTGTCCCAAATCATAAAGCAAAATTTAAGTTTTAAATAAAAATATGAATTTGCAGTCAGAAGAGTTTAATACGACTATCCCAAATTTTATATTTGTTCTGATTCAGTCTGAAAAATAAATGAGGATATAGAAGTCTTAAACTTTTGGTATTTTTGCAAAAGAGCAAAAATTGACAATTTATGATTCAATATATCTTCCTTTTAATACATAGAAAGTTTTCTACCCAAAGTATAAAGAATGCACATTTGCTTAAATACCCAAGTAATATTTACAAAATAATGACCACACCACTAGTAAATTCTCAATGTATCCAAATAACCATTTATTTATATGAAAATTCAATACCTTAAATAAAATAGTAAAATTATTTAAAATTAAATCCTATGTTTGGATTCTAAAAAGCACATTCTTAAATAACATGTATTAAAATGATAATCACAAAATAAATATTTATAATCAAGAACAAAGGCATTATTGTTTATATAAATGGATATTTAAAGAAAATATATATATTACTAGATGTAGTTATTAATAAATTAGGAAGACTTCAAGAAAATGAAGTGACTTATAAGATAGGAAAAGTTACTTTAATTTAAAAAATGAAATAGAAATGATGACAGTAGAAATTAAGAATATAAAACACAAAGCAAAATGATAATTATAACATAATAATAGACAAACATATAGAAAACATTGTTAACAATTATGAGATATGAAGAAACATTGTTTGTAATGAAAAGGGGAATACTTATAGTAAGACTAAAAAGTTATAGGAAAATATACTCACAACATTACAAATATACAATATGAACATTTATTAAATGACTATTTTCCTAGAAAATAATTCATGATTAAATTTACTCAAGAAATATTTTAAGATGTAAATACATCAATTACAATTTTGAAGAGTGAATGAGTGTATAATAAGACACTAGATAATATTATAAAGAATTTTATAAAATAGCTTGTCTTATACAAATCTTGCACAATATAAAATATTGGTAATTCTACACAAAACAATTTATATTGTTTATATGAATTGGATATCAAAGGTGATAGATAATCAATAAAGGTTATACATGATTCACATGAACATATAGATCTAATAATTCTAAATAAAAGTAACTACAAATATGATACAGCAGTTCATTTAATGAATGAAATTAAGTAATATGAAATTCAGTTAGCAATGAAATACTTATGAATGTATCCCACTTGGCACTAAATATTAAAGAGGAAACTAATGCTCTTCATAGGTGCAGAACAAAATGCTAATAAAAATTAACTTGGGTGGAACTTTCAAGATGGTGGGGGAATAAGACATGGGGAGCACCTTCCTCCCCAAAAATACATCAAAAATACGTCTGTATGTGGAACAACTCCTACAGAACACCTACTGAATGCTGGCAGAAGACCTCAGACTTCCCAAAAGGCAAGAAAATCCCCACGTACCTGGGTAGGACAAAAGAAAAAAGAAAAAACAGAGACAAAAGAATAAGGATGGAACTTGTACCTGTGGGAGGCAGCTGTAAAGGAGGAAAAGTTTCCACACACTTGGAAGCCCCTTCACTGGCAGAGACAGGGGCTGAGTGGGGGGAAGCCTCAGAGCCACAGAGGAGAGTGCAGCAACAGGGGTGCAGAAGGCAAAGTGGAGAGATTCCTACACAGAGGGTTGGTGCTGACCAGCACTCACCAGCCTGAGAGGCTTGTTTGCTCACCCACTGGAGTGGATGGGGGCTGAGAGCTGAGGCTCGGGTTTCAGAAGTCAGATTCCAGGGAGAGGACTGGGGTTGGCTGTGTGAACACAGCCTGAAAGGGCTAGTGCACCATAACTAGCAGGGAGAGAGTCCGGGAAAAAGTCTTGACCCACCTAAGAGGCAAGACACCATTGTTTCAAGGTGCACAAAGAGAGGGGATTCCTTCCCAGTCTGCCTACAGAAGGCAGGGCACCACCTAACTGAGCTCCAGAGATGGGCGTGAGCCACGGCTATCAGCTCGGACCCCAGAGACAGGCATGAAACACTAAGGCTGCTACTGCAGTGACAAAGAATCCTGTGTGCAATCACAGGTCACTATCCACATGCCCCCTCCCCACCCCCAGGGCCCTGTGCAGCACACCACTGCCAGGGTCCTCTGATCTAAGGACAAGTTCCCCAGTAGAATACACGGTGCACCTCAGGCTGTTGCAACATCAGGCTGGCCTCTGCCACCACAGGCTCTCCCTGAATTCCAATTAAAACTACAGTACCCCCCCTCTCCCTGGCCTGAATGAGCATGAGCCCCCTAATCAGTCTCTGTTTTAACCCCATCCTGTCTGGGCGGGAACAGATGCCTGAGGATGACCTACATGCAGAGGTGGGGTAAAAACCAAAGCTGAGCCCAGGAGCTGTGTGAACAAAGAATAGAAAGGGAAATTTCTCCCTTCAGCCAAGAGCAGCAGATTAAATCCAAACAATCAACTTGATGTACCCTGCAACTGTGGAATACCTGTAAAGGCAACGATTCATCCCAACATTGGGGCAGTGGATTTTGGGAGCACCTGTAGACTTGGGGTGTGCTGTCTGTGACTGATTTGTTTCTGATTTATATGTTTATATTACTTTAGTGTTTAGTGCTTGTTATCATTGGTAGATTTGTTTATTGGTTTAGTCTCTCTTTCCTTTTTTAAAATTATTTATTTATTTTAATATTTTTTCTTTTTATTAATTTATTATTATTTGTTTGTTTTAATACCTTTTCTTCTGAGCCATGTGGCTGGCAGGTTCTTGGTGCTCTGGTCTGGTGTCAGGCCTGAACCTCTGAGGTGGGAGAGCCAAGTTCACAACACTGCATCACCAGAGACCTTCCGGACTTATGTAATATCAATTGGCAAGAGCTCTCCCAGAGATCTCCACCTCAAAACTAAGACCCAGCTCTACTCAACCACCAGTAAACTCCAGTGCTGGATGCCCCATGTCAAACAACTATCAAGACAGGAACACAACCCCACCCATTAGCAGAGAGGCTGCTTAAAATTATACTAAGTTCACAGACACCCCAAAAGACACCACCAGAGGCAGCCCTGCCCACAAGTTAGACAAGATCCAGCCCCAACCCCAGAACACAGGTACTGGTCGCCTCCACCTGGAAGCCTACACAAGCCACTGAACCAACCTCACCCACTGGGGACAGACACCAAAAATAACGGGAACTACGAACCTGCAACCTGCAAAAAGGAGACCCCAAACGCAGTAAGTTAAACAAAAGGAGAAAACAGAGAAATATGCAGATGAAGGAGCAAGGTAAAAACCCACCACCACACCAAACAAATGAAGAGGAAATAGACAGTGTACCTGAAAAAGAATTCACAGTATTGATAGGAGAGATGATCCAAAATCTTTAATAGAATGGAGAAAATACAAGAAGTGATTAACAAGGACCTAGAAGAACTAAAGAGAAAACAAACAATGATGCACAACACAATAAATGAAATCAAAAATTCTCTAGAATGAATAAATAGCAGAATAACTGAGGCAGAAGAATGGAAAAGTGACCTGAAAGATAGAATAGTGGAAATAACTACAACAGAGCAGAATAAACAAAAAAGAATGAAAAGAATTGAGGACAGTCCCAGAGACCTCTGGGACAACATTAAATGCAACAGCATTCGAATTATAGAGGTCACAGAAGAAGAAGAGAAAAAGAAAGGGTCTGAGAATATATTTGAAGATATTATAGTTGAAAACTTCCCTAACATGGGAAAGAAAATAGTCACTCATGTCCAGGAAGCACAGAGAATCCCATACAGGATAACCCTTAGGAAAAACACACCAAGACACATATTAATTAAACTATCAAAAATTAAATACAAAGAAAAATATTAATAGAAGCAAGGGAAAATCAACAAATAACATACAAGAGAATCCCCATAAGGTTAACAGCTGGTCTTTCAGCATAAACTCTACAAACCAGAAGGGAGGGGCAGGACATATTTAAAGTGATGAAAGGGAAAAACCTACAACCAAGATTACCCTACCCATAAAGGATCTCATTCAGATTCAGCAGAGAAATTAAAACCTTTACAGACAAGCAAAAGCTAAAAGAATTCAGCACAACCAAACCAGCATTACAACAAATGCTAAAGGAACTTCTCAAGGTAGGAAACACAAGAGAAGGAAAAGACCTACAATAACAAACCCAGAACAATTAAGAAAATGGTAATAGGAACATACATATTGATAATTACTTTCAATGTAAATGGACTATAATGGAAATCAAAAGAAAGCTGGAGTAGCAATTCTCGTATCAGACAAAATAGACTTTAAAATAAAGACTACCAAAAGAGACAAGGAAGGACACTAGATAATGATCGAGTGATCAATCCAAGAAGAAAATATGACAATTCTAAATATTTATGGACCCAATATAGGAGCACCTCAATACATAAGGCAAATGCTAAAAGCCATAAAAGTGGAAATGGACCAAAACACAATAATAGTAGGGGACTTTAACACCCCACTTTCACCAATGGACAGATCATCCACAGTGAAAATAAATAAAGAAACAGCTTTAAATGACACATTAGACAAAATAGACTTAATAGATATTTATAGGACATTCCATCCAAAAACAATAGAATACCCTTTCTTCTCAAGTGCTCATGTAACGTTTTCCAGGAAAGAACATATCTTGGATCACAAATCAAGCTTTGGTAAATTTAAGAAAATTGAAAAGGTATCAAGTGTCTTTTCTGACCACAATGCTATGAGACTAGATATCAATTACAGGAAATAAACTGTAAAAAAATAAAACACATTGAGGCTAAACCATACACTACTAAATGACCAAGAGATCACTGAAGAAATCAGAGGAAATCAAAAAATACCTAGAAACAATCGACAATGAAAACACGATGACCCAAAACCTAGGGGATGCAGCCAAAGCAGTTCTAGGAGGGAAGTTTATAGCAATACAATTCTACCTCACAAAACAATAAACATCTCAAACAAAAAAACTAACATTACAACTAAAGCAGTTACAGAAATAAGAACAAAAATACCCAGAGTTAGAGTAGGAAAGAAAACAAAAGATCAGATCAGAAATAAATGAAAAAGAAATGAAGAAAACAATAGCAAATATCAATAAAACTAAAAGCTGGATCTTTGAGAAGATAAACAAAATTGATAAACCATTAGCCAGACTCAACAAGAAGAAAAGGGAGACTCAAATCAAAAGAATTAGAAATGAAACTGAGAAGTAACAAGTGACACTACAGAAATACAAAGGATCATGAGAGATTAGTACAAGCAACTATATGCCAGTAAAATGGACAACCTGCAAGAAATGGACAAATTCTTAGAAATGAACAACCTTCTGAGATTGAACCAGGAAGAAATAGAAAATATAAACAGACCAATCACAAACACTGAAATTGAAACTGTAATTAAAAATCTTCCAACAAACAAAAGCCTAGGACCAGATGGCTTTCCAGGAGAATTCTATCAAACATTTAGAGAAGAACTAATACCTATCCTTCTCAAACTCTTCCAAAATATAGCAGAGGGAGGAGCACTCCCAAACTCATTCTACAAGACCACCATCACCGTGATACAAAAACCAGACAATGATGTCACAAAAAATGAAAACTACAGGTCAATACCTCTAATAAACATAGATGCAAAAATCCTCAACAAAACACTAGCAAACAGAATCCAGCAGCACATTAAAAGGATCATACACCATGATCAAGTGGGGTTTATCCTAGGAATGCAAGGATTCTTCAATATATGCAAATCAAACAATGTGATACACCATATTAACAAACTGAAGGATAAAAACCAAATGATCATCTCAATAGATGCAGAAAAATCTTTCAACAAAATTCAACACCCATTTATGATAAAAATTCACCAGAAAGTAGGCATAAAGGGAATCTACCTCAACATAATAAAGGCCATATATGACAACCAACAGCCAACATCGTTCTCAATGGTGAAAAACTGAAACTATTTCCTCTAAGATTAGGAACAAGACAAGTTTGCCCACTCTCACCACTATTATTCAAGATACTTTGGGAAGTTTTAGCCACAGTAATCAGAGAAGAAAAAGAAATAAAAGGAATCCAAATTGGAAAAGAATTAAAACGGTCACTGTTTGCAGATGACATGATACTATACGTAGAGAATCCTGAAGATGCTACCAGAAAACTATTAGAGCTAATCAATGAATTTGGTAGAGTAGTAGGATACAAAATTAATGGACAGAAATCTCTTTCATTCCTATACATTAATGATGAAAAATCTGAAAGAGAAATTAAGGAAACACTCCCATTTACCATTGCAACAAAAAGAATGAAATACCTAGGAATAAACCTTCCTAAGGTGACAAAAGACCTGTATGCAGAAAACTGTAAGACACTGATGAAAGAAATTAAAGATGTTACAAACAGATGGAGAGATATACCGTGTTCTTGGACTGGAAGAATCAACATTGTGAAAATGACTATACTACCCATGCAATCTACAGATTCAGTGCAATCCCTATCAAACTACCAATGGCATTTTTCATAGAACTAGAACAAAATATTTCACAATTTGTATGGAAACACACAAGACCCCAAAGAGCCAAAACAATCCTGAGAAAGAAACATGTAACTGGAGGAATCAGGCTCCCTGACTTCAGACTATACTACAAAACTACAGTAATCAAGACAGTATGGTACTGGCACAAAAACAGAAATATAGATCAATGGAACAGGATAGAAAGCCCAGAGATAAACCCACTCACATATGCTCACCTTATCTTTGATAAAGGAGGTGAGAATATACAATGGAGAAAGACAGCCTCTTCAGTAAGTAGTTCTGGGAAAACTGGACAGCTACATGTTAAAGAATGAAATTAGAATACTTCTTATCACCATACCATACACATACACAAAAATAAACTCAAAATGTATTAAAGACCTAAATGTAAAGCCAGAAACTATAAAACTCTTGGAGGGGATCATAGGCAGAGCACTCTATGACATAAATCACAGCAAGGTCCTTTTTGACCCACCTCCTAGAGAAATGGAAATAAAAAAAAGTAATAAACAAATGGGAGTTAATGTAGCTTAAAAGCTTTTGCACAGCAAAGGAAACCATAATCAAGATGAAAAGACAACCCTCCAAATGAGAGAAAATAGTTGTGAATGAATCAACTGGTAAAGGATTAATCTCCAAAATATACACGCAGCTAATGCAGCTCAATATCAACAAAACAAACAACCCAATCCAAAAATGGGCAGAAGACCTAAATAGACATTTCTCCAAAGAAGACATACAGATGGCCAACAAACAAATGAAAGGATGCCCAACATCACTAATCATTAGAGAAATGTAAATCAAAACTACAATGAGGTATCACCTCACACCAGTCAGAATGGTCATCTTCAAAATATCTACAAACAATAAATGCTAGAGAGGGTGTAGAGTAAATGGAACCCTCTTGCACTGTTGGTAGGAATATAAATTGATATAGCCGTTATGGGGAACAGTATGGAGGTTCCTTAAAAAACTAAAAATAGAACTACCATATGACCCAGCAATCCCACTACTGGGCAATACCATGAGAAAACCATAATTCAAAAAGAGTCATGTACCACAATGTTCATTGCAGCACTATTTACAATAGTCAGGATATGGAAGCAACCAAAGTCGACAGATGAATGGATAAAGAAGATGTGGCACATATATACAATGGAATATTACTCAGCCATAAAAATTGAGTTATTTGTAGTGAGGTGGACCTAGAGTCTGTCATACAGAGTGAAATAAGTCAGTAAGAGCAAAACAAATATTGTATGCTAATATGGAATCCAAAAAAATGCTTCTGATGAAACTAGGGAGAGTACAAGAATAAAGACACAGATCTTGATAATGGACCTGAGGACACGGGGAAGTGGAAGGGGAAGCTGGGATGAAGTGAGAGAGTAGCACTGACATATAAACACTACCAAATATAAAATAGCTAGTGGGAAGCAGCTGCATAGCACAGGGAGATTAGCTCTGTGCTTTGTGACCACCTAGAGGGGTGGGGTAGGGAGGGTGGGAGGGAGACACAAGAGAGAGAGGATATGGAGATATATATATATACATATAGCTATATACATATAGCTGATTCACTTTGTTATATACTTTGTTATACAGCAGAAACTAACATAACAGTGTTAAGCAATTATACTCCAATAAAGATGTTAAAAAGTATAAAAAATAAATTCTATGAAAAAATAAAATAAATAAAAATTAACTTGTATTCATGAAGGGGAGAATATTTAAATGTAATTGGTCATCTGGAAGTTTTCTTACATAATAAAATAATCAAAAACTTCTACAGTAAATATTATACTTGACAGAACAATTTTAGTCATATATTTTTAGGTTTAAGAATGGTAGTAGTTCACTTGCTATCAATTCTTGTATTCAAAAGTACAGTGAACGTCTGAGTCAATGCAATAAGAAAAGGAAAAATTTAATTAAAGATAGTGCCTGGGGAAGAAGTAAATTAAAGTGTTATTCTTTGCTGATCATATGGTAATCTACAGAGAACACATTCATGGAATCAGTAGCGTCAATGGCCAGTTAGAATATAAAATAAAAGCTAAAAAATACCATTTATAATAGCAACAAATACAGCACAGTCAATGGAAATAAATCTGTCAATATAATGTCAAAACTATTGTGAAAAATGTTACAAAGTATTATTGAAACTCAAAAAACACCTGAAGAAATGGAGGAACAGCCATTAAAATGCTAGAAATCCTCAATATTAATGTTTTTTTTTTGGAAAATAAAATTCAAAATATTTAAATAGACAAAATCGTTGAATAATGAAGATAATTCTGCAAAAATAGCCAGTGAAAATGACTGATTTCTATTATTAATTTTCAATCCTTATATTTTTACTTAACTATATATATGTTTCACTTATTAATTTTTAGACCATATACTACAAAAGCCAGCTCATTTAATCTTCTTGGTATGAGGATGCATGATGAGCATTAGTATATTTTTCTAATTAAATATTATCTGTAAGATGAAACATACTATTTACATTGTTTTAAACTATAGCAGTTTTACACTTTTAAGTAATGTAAAATAAATATTTTAAGATAAATTCTAAATCTTAACTTAATAAAGAGCCCATTAAGAATAATTTGAGGATTTTTCAAGCAGCAGAATAGCTCCTCTTCTCTTAACATCCTCTCCTTTACAAGGGACATCTAATTTCTCTTTATTACTGAATATAGATTCAGACAAGTGATGCATTTGTTTGCTCTCCATGATGTTATAAAGGACTATGACATCACAATTCTTATTCTATAAACATAAACACATGGGGCTCATAGACTATTTGGACAGTGATTATTCCCAGGCTTATGATCTTTGCTGGATAATATGCATTCTAGTACTGAATGATCTACATAATTTGGCAAACCTAAATTATCAGTAGGCAGACTATTATATGGTAGCAAGCTGTGGAAAGCAGAACTAGTCACAAATTTTAAAGTATTAATAAAATACTGGACATGCACAGTCTGGATAGTGAAGAGGGGTAATAAATGCTTGAATATTATTTTCTTATCATCAGAAAAATCCAGAGAGTTAATATTAAAACACTAATGTGATTGTATAAGTAGGCAGCCTGAAAGCAATGGAAAGAGAAAATGTTATTTATTGAAATAATTATTTGAATCGTGCATTTGACATTGTTCCATCAGGCTTTCAGCAGCCTAAGGCAGACTCCTACACAATGTGTGACAGAGAGAATGCATACTTTTAAATAATGAAAACATCACAATTGCACAAAACTATGCTAAGTTTAGTTATTTGAAGGGGTGGAGAAGAGGAGTACTTAGTCAAGGAGCACAATGATGGCAACTTAAATATAAAAGAGTTCTTGACAAACTAGTTCTTATTCAAAGTCTCTTTTACTGAAAGCATTGTAAGATGCACAGTGCTAACCAACATAGACCTCGTAATATTACATTGTGAAAGGTGTCTTTTTTATATTTGGCAATTTTCGGAAAGAATAAAACGTAAATTAGAAATGTTATATGGTACATTTTGGAATGCCAAAGAAAGAAGTATCATACAGGCAGTTTTACTCTTACAAGGGTACAAAAAGGGAAAGAACTTCAGGACAACGTAAATTATCAACTTTCTACTACAAGCTCCAAATCAGGTGTTATTTCTATGTAGATGAATACCAGCCCGATTTCCTTACCTCTTCATTTCCTTTGGGTGGCTATTCTATGATATCAATGGGATTAAGCAACCTGGCAACTTTACTTAGCCTTCAGCATTTCTAACTTTGCAATGACTTGATGGCAGTAAATTGTCCAAATCTTTGGGTCCTTCACCAGGACTAGAAAGCTCCTTTTGGGAATAAGTAGTTAATAAATATTTGCTCAATGAAATATTAATAATCTAACTGAGTGCTTAGAAAGACTGTTCTTTCCTGTGTCAGTTGTGTTTGCTCTTGATTCTGTTTAACTATCTTTTTCTCATTTCATTTTCATTTATAATTTTTATATTAAAATGGTATATTATCATTTTGGAAGCACTGTTAAAGTGGTAAGATACTTTTATATTTTGTAGTATTCTATGTCTCTCTTGCTCTCTACATATATATGTACATATATACATATATTTATGTTTACATATAAACATATATATATAGTTCAGAGACTGCATATGCATATTGTGTGCAAGTGTGTGTATCTCTTCATCATGTGACTAGTGAATACTTATATACTGTTATCTGTTCAAGGTACTAAACAACACACTAAATAATAATACCAAATAATAACTAACAATTAAATAGCAATTTATAGATTATCTGAAATTATTTCATATGTATTATCCTATTTGTCATGCATGCACATAAATATTAGATGAATCTTTACATCAAGAGATATTACAGGTTGTTCAGATTTCTGTTTCTTATAAAAATATCTTCAAGGAAATAGAACATTTCATGAAAAACAAAGATTCAAAAGTTGCAGGATTGATATTAAAATTAATCCTGTTAAAAGTTTATCCTCCTTGGGCTTCCCTGGTGGTGCAGTGGTTGAGAGCCCACCTGCCAATGCAAGGGACACGGGTTCGTGTCCCGGTCCGGGAAGATCCCACATTCTGCAGAGCGGCTGGGCCCATGAGCCATGGCCACTGAGCCTGCGCATCCGGAGCCTGTGCTCCGCAACAACAACAAAAAAAAAGTTTATCCTCACCCCCCCAAAAAAAAAAATTAAGTTAAGATTATCTCAGTTCAACTAAATTGTTTGCATTGCTTGAAATCAATACATTTTTACAAAACTCACATAATGTTTTTACTTTTGGTCATTGTATTAATATATATTATAATAAGTATATTAATATATGTATGAATATGTATACTATATGTATTTACATATATGTATATAGATAAAGTGATTGATTTTAAGAAATTGGCTCATGAGATTATAAGGACTGACAAGTCCTAAGATGTGCAGGATGAGAGTGAGTAAGCAATGTGGACAACCAAGTGAGCCAATGGTGTAGTTCTCAAGCAAAGGCCAGAAAGCTTGAGATCGAGGAAGAATTGATGTTTCACTGTGAATATGAAGGCAGGAAAAAGCTGATGATATCTGAGTTCAAGGCGGTAGGGAAAAAGAATTTCTCATACCCAAGAGAGAGTCTGCCTCTTTGTCCTATTCAGCCTTAAACTAATTGGATGAGGTCCAATCACATCAAGGAGGGCAATCTGCTTTATTAAATCTACCAATTTGATGTTAATCTCCTCAAAAACACCCTCACAGACACACCCAGAATAATGTTTGACCATATATCTGGGGAACCCATGGCCCAGTATAGTTGATACATAAAACTAACCTTCACAGTAATGAATGGTTATTTCTTCCTCCATGTAGATTAAAATCATAAGCTAGTAGTGGATCTCATGTTCTTTTTCTTTCTTCTTTCCTTCCTCCCTCCCTCCCTTTCTTTCTTTCTCTCTTTCTCTCTTTTTTCTTTCTTTTTTCTCTTTCTTTCTTTCTTCTTTTCTTTCTTTCTTTCTTTCTTTCTTTCTTTCTTTCTTTCTTTCTTTCTTTCTTTCTTTCTTTCTTTCTTTCTTTCTTTCTTTCTTTCTTTCTTTTCCTCCTTCCTTCCTTCCTTCCTTCTGTCCTTCCTTCCTTCCATTTGGTAAAATCCAGTTAGAATGTTTTCATGTAATTTTTAAGTTGACTTGTAATTGTGTCAAAAAATTATCCATTTGTCCCGCTGGATTTACATGGTTATTATGTGTACAGTAGAATGATGTATGTGCATGGTAGATAGTAACTACTAAAAATAAATAGTAATTGAAAGAAATAGTTTTTCTTTTTATTAGAAAAAAATGTACACACCCAAGACTCATTCTGATTGACTTAGTACGAGTTTGTCTATGAAATCATCCCCATTAAAAAAATCAAATAGCATAAATAAGTAAAAAAGAAAAAACCTACACTAAACACACACACACACACACACACACACACACATAAATTCAATGATAGTGGATAAGACATCATCAAACAGACAAATGACAACCAAAAATACATGCACAAACACACAAAATATGAGTGAAAAACGAGAGAAGGAATAGGTAAATATATACTCAGGGGATAGAGAGGGAGAGATCAGGAAACAAAATGTCATCAGTCATCTCAATAACAAAAGTAGAAGCTGGAAGACACTAGCACAGCAGATTTAAAAATTCTGAAATATTTATTTCCATTGAAGGATTTATAAGGTATTTTTTTTCTCCAAAATAGCATCTAGGTTAGAAAGTGAAAAGACATATTAAAAGATGTACAAAAATCTCAAAAACTCACTTCCCACTCAACTATTCTATGGACAGTACTGAAGAATTTGATGCACAAAAGAGATTAATAACAAAGGAGGGGAGGATATGATATAAGAATTAAAGAATCCAATACAGAAATGTTATATCTATATAGATATATTCTATTTCTATATATCTATACAGATAGATATATTCTATTTCTATATATCTATATAGATATATTCTATTTCTATATATCTATATAGTTACATTCTATTTCTATAGTAAATTGCAGCACCAATACTAAAATCAAAGATACATACTCTTGAGTACTAAACTAATTAGCAATTTACAAGATAAAATTATCTGTTCTATAAAGTTTTAGAAGTATATTTATAATTATATATATGATATAATTTTTAAAAAGTAATTGAAGAATATTTATACATTGACCTTTAAAGTTTTCACACTTTCATCATTATGAAGCTACACAAAACTGGCAAAATGACTTCCATAAAACATTCACAGTAAATTCATGTATGCTATTCAAATTAAAAAGAGTGCATTCTGACTCTGGAACTTTACTATATTAAATATGTTATTTTAAATTAATACTAGCATTGGGACTTCCCTGGTGGTCCAGGGATTGGGATTTCACTTTCCAATGCAGCAGGTATAGGTTTGATCCTTGGTCGGAGAGCTGGGATCCCACATACCTCACGGCCAAAAAACCAAAAACATAGGATGGAGGTAATATTGTAGCAAAGTTCAATAAAGACTTTGAAAATGGTCCACATCAAAAAGAGAAAAAGAAAATAAAAATTACTGATGGACTTAGTGGCAGGGCAGGAATAAAGATACAGATGTAGAGAACAGACTTGAGGAAATGGCAGGGAGTTGAAGGGGAGGCTGGTACATTGTGAGAGAGTGGCATTGACATATATACACTACCAAATGTAAAATAGATAGCTAGGGGGAAGCTGCTGCAAAGCACAGAGAGATTAGCTCAGTGCTGTGTGACGGACGACCTAGAGTGGTGGGATAGGGAGGGTGGGAAGGAAGATCAAGAGGGAGGAGATATGGTGATATATGTATAAAAATAGCTGATTCACTTTGTTGTACAGCAGAAACTAACCCAACATTGTGAAGTAATTATACTCCAGTAAAAATGTATTAGAAAAAAACTTAAAAAAAAATAAATTAATACTAGCATATTGGAAATTTGCATAAAGAAAATAATGTAGTTGATCATGGCTGTAAATTAAATAATACAGAGAATATTTAAATTATGTATATGAAAATGATTTTAGCTTTATTAAAATCATGCATGCATATAGTTATAAACCTAACAGAAATATAAAGAATGTATCCACAATCCACAGGCTGCCTTCCATCTCTCATCATCCTTTTCCTAAGTGCCATTGATCCAGCAACTTTCTTTTTCAAAATTTTTTTCACTTTTCTCATGTTTTTAAAATGTATGTTTCTAAATAATATAGTTTACCTGCTACTTTTAGATATGATGCTTGTTAATTTTAGATATGATGATTTGTTTTTGTTACGAATAATGAGGTTTTCAGTTCCTTTTTCACACCCATATTTATATTTCCTTAAAACTTATCATATTTTAAGTTAATATGGAACGCTTAATTACTCTGTATATGAAAATACTGTTACCTGTGGAACTAAGAGATACACTGTGTTATTTGTTACTTATAGGTTTTATTTTCTTTCTAGGGTTAATTATTCATTTGCCATTTTCCCACCTAATTGTCAGATCTTTTAAAAGCCTGGCAATCTGTGCCTTAATAAGCCATATAGAGGATTCTGATGCAAGTTGAAGAATCATTGTTGTAAGATAATTAGGAAACAAGTGATTTTGTTTTTTCATTTTGATATCCCAATTAGTAACCTGTGGTAGTCTTTCTCTCTGTGATCTCACATCAGATTCTCTGAGTCATGGTACACACGTGGTAATTGTAATTCTCCAAGTAGGTGGGAGAATAGACGTAGTCACCTCAAAGTTCAGCAAGTAAATTTCTAATTAAAACTCTGTTTCCAGGACTGTGACTTTTGTCTAGCTTTCTTGATTCCAGAGCCTCTTTGATGCCATTTCTCCAGAAATCAAGCCTTCTCTTTACATTTAAAGATATTCAAAGGAGGAGGCTGATGCAGGCTGGGGAGGTGTGGGGACAACCAATATGTGAAAAATTTTTCACACTTCACCTTTGTGCTTTAACTCCTGTTTTCTGGAGTACCTAGTGTTAGAAAATGCTTGGAGAGATTTACATAAGAGATAACTTTTCTTTCTTTTTCCCCCTTAAACAATAAACTAAATAATACAGTAATTGATTTCCCTATTGGTTTGGGTTTAATGATGATAAAATGTTGAAAATTAACTCTTGGAAAAATTATTTTTAATATTCTGGTTGTTCCTTTGCTAAAAAAAAAAAAGAAAGAAAAGACTCTGTCCACCATTTATTTAATTTAACTCTGGTAAAATGATTTCTTTTGAGACACTTAGGTTTGGAAAGTCAACATTGAATAGTCCTTACAGAAATAATTATTAAATATCTATTATGTTCCAGATATTGAGCTGGATGTAGGATAACATTTTGCTGTCATCTCCCTTAGGATACTTATAGTCGAGTTCACAGAAAACTGTATACTCCTATAGGAGATCAAATAATGTTGCAATTTAGTACAAATATGTTATTTTAGAATAGGTAGACATCAGTGGGAATTAGAATTACTAAAATGGCTTTATTGAACTGGAATGAAGATTTGGGTGGAAAGGAGCAAGAGCATAATCCAGGGAGATTAAATTATTATCAGATGATCTAAAGAAATTTTTAAAAATCACGTAAATATCTTTATTCTGCTTTCCTTCTCTAAATATCCAGAAGAACATTTTTCTAATATAACTTGCATTGTATCTATATTTATGTCTATACATATGCATGTGTGTGGGTATACATCTAGAGACAAAGGGAAATGTACTAAGCCCTAATATTTTTTTCTCATTTAATCATCAACACAATTTTATCATTTAAGTACTATTTTATTATCATTTTTCAGAAAAGAAACTAACTTTTCCAATGTTACACAGTTAAATAGTTAATGGAAGAGGAGGGATTCACACCCAGATGGTTCAACCTGAGGCAATAATAAAGGAGTGTGCTAGCCACAATTGTCTCTCATTCCAATTAATCATATTAAATAAATACATTATTTGAATACTTTATTTCCCAAGGAACCAGAGTGACTCATGTTTTGGGGAACTAGGAAAACTGAGTTTTCTATCAAGTCAGAGCTAAATGAGAAGGCAAAGCATACTTTTTAAAAGAATTGTTGAGAAGGTTGAGACATATGTGCTCCAAAAGGCAATTACTTGGAGAGCAGCCAAATTAAAAAGGATAAACCTGAATAAGTCATAAATTGAAAGTGGTAGGCAAGGAGGGAGAATCTGGGTAGAAGCCAAAGAAACAGAGAATAGCAGATAATAGAAAAACTCTGCACTGCTAGGCAAAGGCAGGAATGGACAAATTCCCAAGGATAATTTGCACTCAGAAGAAACATCTGGAGATTATCTGGAAATTATTCCTTTAGAATAATTGAAAGGGCACCTCATATAGTTCCACTACTATAAATTTATTTCAAATTTAGATCATTTCCTGATTATAAAATAAATCAACGTCATTAATTTTTTTTTTCTTTTTTTTGCGGTATGCTGGCCTCTCGCTGTTGTGGCCTCTCCCGTTGTGGAGCACACACTCCGGACACGCAGGCTCAACGGCCATGGCTCACGGGCCCAGCCGCTCTGCGGCATGTGGGATCTTCCTGGAGCAGGGCACGAACCCGCGTCCCCAGCATCGGCAGGCGGATTCTCAACCACTGAGCCACCAGGGAAGCCCAACGTCATTAATTTTAACCAGAAAAAAAATTAAAATCTTAACTCCTGTTGAGGATTTACATCAAGATGATTACTAACTCTCCCCAACTGTTTTTGTACATTATCCCTTAAATACTAATTAAAATGAAGAAATAGGACAAAACTTCTATTTCTGGCAATATGACACACTGACTATTCTGAAACCTCCCTCAACATGTTGAATACTTCTGAAAATTCTTTAATCACATAGTTTAGTTAGCAAGAAAATTTTAAAAAATTAAAATAAGTTAAATAAAATATCTAGAAGAAAGCAAAAATTCAAAAAGGAAAGCCCACAAAAAAGCTACAGTTGCTCTGAAAAGAGATGCAAAATTCTGGGAGGTTTTAGGCTTATGGTTTTAATGCAACAGGTGTAAAGAAAAACAAAATAAAACCCCTCAGACTGAGAAAGTGAAAAGTCAAACCAAGAGATCCTCAATATAAAGCCATGACACCAAAATATGAATGCTACAAATGGGAGAAAAATATCACTCCCAACACAAGGAGGCAATAATTAAACTTGACAAATGAGGGAGTGGGGTGTAGAAATTCTTCTTTGATGATTTATAATCTCCAGTTTGGCCTGAAGCAGGTTTGATATCAGTAATCATATTATCTACAGAACCCAATACCTAAAGCACAAAATTTATGTAGAATTTCTGAGTATTGTCAATACTCCAGATACCTTGTAGAATTAAACATAGCCCTTATTATAGCAACAGATGTTATCATAGCCCTTCAAAGTTTTCTGAATAATATAGTGTAATAGTCATTAAAATTCTTATAAATTTTATTTATAAGAAAATAAAATAACCAAAGGAACAACCTACTGTGAGCAAGTTAACAGAATATATATAAACGAAAGAATGAGATGTAGAGCATTCAAAAGTGTGAGTAATATGTTTTAATAATAAAAGTGGATGTTCTAGTAGATGAAAGAAAAGAGGATATAAAAATGCTGAATATGATTTGGAAAATAACAAAATAAAAGTCCTAGAATGGTAAAGAGCTCAAAGATAAGATAAAAAGAATAGACACACTGAGGAAAGAATGAATGAACTAGAATACAGATTTTAGTAGAATTACTCAGAACTCAGTATAAAGAAACAGAGATAAAATAAAAAGGAAATTAAGAAATTTGAGAATAAAGTAAAAGACTGTAGCACTTATCTACTGGGAAATTGAGAATAAGCTGGTGAAGGAGCTAGATATAAAGATGTAATGGATGAGAAGATTTCAGAATTTCAAATAAAATTATTCAGACTCTGGAAACTTCATGAATCTTATGCAGGGCAAATGAATATAATTCCACACCTAGAGCTATCATAATGTTACTACAAAACATCAATGAGGGAGAAAAGATCTTAAATTAACAAATAAATACATAAGATCTTCAAATGAACAAACATAGGTCTGAGCACTTCCACCAACAGTATTAGTGAAAATCAATGGAATAATATCTCAAAGTATTAACAGCAAAAACTTCTTATCTATACTTGTATAAACATCAAATATGGTCAAAATCAAGAATGAAACACGTTAGTGCAGGCAAATAAAATTTGAGAAAAGAGTGCCAATATGTCTTTAATCAATAAGAATGAGCCATACAACTTAATAGGAAAATGGGTTTAAAATAAGAATATAGATAAACACTTAGGGTCAGAAGCATATGAAAAGATAGGAAGAAGGAAGAAATTTGGAATGACTGCTTAACGGGTATAGAGTTACCTTTTGGGGAGAAGAAAATGTTCTGGAACTAGATACTTGTGATGTTTACACAACATTGTGAATATACTAAATTCTATTCAAGTACATATATATATTAAAATGGTTAAAGCAGACAATTTTATGTTATGTGTATCTTACCTCAATAAAAAATGCTTACAAATATATATTACCAGAATAGTGGTAGTGTATAATTGCTTAAAGTTTACTTCATAAACTATAGTATTTTAAGAGTTTTTGATTTCAAGCCCTGGCTTCAGAACTTATTATCTGTGTATTCTTGTGCTATTTATGAGCCCTTCCTTTGCCTCAGTCTCCTTATATGGGAAAATGGAGGTGATTATAATAGTAACTACGCTGTGAAGATTAATAATGTAATAAGGGATGGAAAACCCTAACATAATAGGCTGTCAATTTGGTTTATCTATTGTTAATTATAACTTATTATGATCATTAACATCATCATTATTATTATTACTAAGATCTTGCTTCTAATATTTTCTCAACTTAAGGTTTTCACACTGAAAATTTCACACTGAATTTTTGTACCATCCTTTATTATTCAGGTTTTGGATCAACTCTTCCAGAATACCTTACCTGAAACCTCAGGTTACATCTATGTCTTTCCTCTCCACTTTGCTGGATTGCTGTATATAACACCCCCTTAATATTTATGTCATATTGAAATTATTAGTTTGTCTAGTTTTTCCACTAAAAAGTCAGCTTCACAAGGCCAATGTCTTGTTCAACTTTGTCTCTTGAGTACATACTGCAACATGACACGCACACACACACACACACACACACACACACACACACACAGGTCCTGAACTCATATTTGCTCAATTGAACAGTATCATCTCTATGATCGACACATACTTTGTTGCTTTCATTGAATGTATTTTTGTCATTATAGCACTAAAAATATATGAACCTCTTAAGGTTTCCCACATTAAAGTAAAAGAAGAACTTAATATATTCATTTAGCAAATATTTAGTAGTTCTAACTGTACAGTACTGGGGCTGTGATAAGTATTTCAAATATTAATTCTCAAACTTTTATAGTTCAGCAGTTTATATTAAGTTTAGATGTAAGTACTTTATGAGCCAAAATGAAACTTCAGACACCGACTATAGTCTCCTTGCAGGCTGCTTAGGAGTTACACCAATTCCCAGACAGCTTTTTTTTTTTATCTTCCTGGAAAAAAAAATTCCTTAAATAATAGGAAAACATGAAAAATTAGAAGATTAAGCAGACACACATGTGTTTTGCAAAGAGCTTCTCTGTCTAACCACATGCTTGTCTAGTACTTAAAGTATGACTCAAGTACCTGGCATGATTAGAATGAGAGGAGCTATGGTACAGTTAACCTGAATAGCCATTATTTTATCAGTTTGGCACAAAGGACCACAGAAATGGTGAGTTACATCAGCAAACCATTAATCTACTAGGAAATAAAAGCTGAAAGAAGAAAGCACAAGAAGCCATCATTTATGCCCTTGTTAATTCTGAGGATGGAAATACACATATATTAGCAATTGCTTTTTATCCAGATACTGAAAATTATGACATATAACACTATGTCTGACTGAATCCATTTTAATTTTGAATAGTGCTTGACAATTTCAGTGGATACCAATTAAATTGTTGTCAACACATTTTAATTATTATATTCATGCACAGCAGTCATTTCATGAAGCTTTAGCAGGTAAAGGTGCATCAATTAATGATCTTGGTTTGACTATTTAAACAAATGAATTTCCATTTTGAGATACATATAATAAAGAATTTGAACTCTCCTGCATTTGATTTTAGAGTTTCTTCACTGGGATACAGAATATTTTGCCTTAACCGTATATAATAAAATCGAAGCAATAAAGAACACTGCAATAAAGAGGGATCCTGCAAGTTCTTTCAAAACCAACATACATTTAGACATCTCCTTTGAGCTAGTCAGTAAGGAAAGCAATATATTTACTTCTTTAGACTCAGGCATTTGAAAAATTTCTGACACAACAGAGAAAGCATTTTTATCTGCCAAGCTTGAATTAAATATTCACACCCTGGGATGACATATTTTGGAAATGGTTTACAGGTCTACCAAGATATCAGCTAGATTAAGAAATGTTTTGGGCATCCAGAGGATGCTTAGATGGCTATGTCATGACTCAGGAGGCTTGTTCAACTATCTAGACTTTTGTAGAATTGATATAATTTCCTCTGTGAGAGATTATGCTAAAACCTGTGGGAGTTACCAGAGCTGCTGTCTTGTACACAAGATAATTGGTAAAATGGGCCAGAGGGGACTAAAATCTAATCCCAGTTCTATTTCATCCACCAAGAAAAACAGGTCTTTCAATAATTTATGTGTGTATTTTCCTTCCACTTGATGTTCAATACCCACACAAAGTGTATCTGCCATGCTGTGAAAATAAAGAAAAGTGAGACTTTAAGGACATAATAAACAATGTGGATTATAATTATGATAGCCAAAAGTTGAATGCTCTCCTTGTTAGGAACTAACATATATTTACCTATTTAATTTTATTACTGTTCAAAAAGATAATTAACATTATCCATTTCTATCAATAAACATGATCAGGTACTGTGATGAGCTATGTGCTTGGCAAGCTGCTGAAGAATGAAAAAAAAAAAGAAAATAGCAACAACAAAAACCAACCAAACAAAAACAAACAAACACACCTGGTCTCTCCTCAAAGAAGTTTTACTCCAGTAGTGGAGGAAAATTATACAGTGCCAACTAATGGGGAAGATTTTATAAATGTAGTAGTGGAGGGAAAAAAATCATACTGTGAGATAACAGTAAAAATATATAGTAAATAATTCTGATTGAGTGATCAGGTAATATTATTGCAACTAAAAAAAATACTTGTCACTTAAAAGCAGGTAAAACATGTGACTCAACACAGAACAGAATGAAATAAGTGAAATTATTTGAAACTGTCAGCTCAATATTAAACTAACAGTTAAATTGAAAATCAGTTTTATTATCATCTAATTTTATTCTTCAAGTCAACTCCACTCAACAGACTAGTCACCAAAGTAAATATCTTAAAAGACAGAGATTACTGATTATATGTGTCAATACACGCAAATAACAGAAAATTTCCTTGCTTCTCTTAAATTCTTTTTTCCACTATATACATGAATATTCCCAGAGGTGAGTTTAATTTTAACGTTATCTGCATACTCTTGAGATAAAATTTTGGGTCATAAATTCTTTTTAATTGCTGGATTAAGTTTGTTATTGTTTCTTTTAGAATTTTTTCACATTGATACATAAGTGATATTGGACTATACATTTTCAACTGTCTTTATCTGGTTGGCATTATATTAGTTCTGTACTGCTGAATAACAAATTACTACAAATTTAGTGGCTTAAAAAAACACCGATTTATTGTTCCACACTTTAGTATGTTAGGACTCTGGGCTGGTTCAAAACTTACAGGGTTGAAATCAAGATTTAGGGGAGGCTGAGTTCTTATCTGGAGGCCCGAGGGTAGAAGCACTTCCAAATTCTTTCAGACTGTTAGCTGAATTCAGCTCTTTGGGTTGGAAGACTGAGGTCCCCATGTCCTTGCTGATGGTCAACATGGGGCAGCTCTCAATCTTTTGAAGCTTCCTGCTTTCCTCATTAATGTTGTCCCCTTTATCTTTGAGACAATACAAAGTTGTACTGGTACATGGAATCCTTCTAGTGCTTCAAATTTCTCTGATTTATCTCTTTTCATGTGTTCATGGGATTAGGTTAGGTCTACCCAGATAGTCTCTGTATCTTAAAGCCAGGTGATCTAGGACTTTACATCTGGAAAATCTCTTTACAGCACTTAGATTAGTATAAGATAGAATATCAGGGATAAGAATCTTGGAGACCTGTCTTTAGAATTCTGCCTACCACAGGTAACAAGGTTTTTAAGGTTTTCTAAAATGAATTAGTTATCATCTTCTACTTACTTTCTGAAAGAATTTATATATGCTCCAATCTTTGAGTATTCAAAAAACTTACTAGTAAAAATCCATTCCTTATTGTAGGTAGAACTTACTGGCAAAAATAGCTGTAGCTTTTGTTCTATTATTTAATTTTATGTCATGTGCATAGATTCCATTTCTTTAATCATTATATTTCTTGTGCAGGTTTACAATTCTTAGTTCTGGCAAGGTTTTGAATTAATTGGCATAAAGTGACTGAATATTCATTGATTTTTAAATTACCTCTGTATATGTAATCATGCTCCCTTTCAGTCTTAATATTATTTATTTGTGATCTCTCTATCTTATTCTTTCCTTCTCTCAATTAAAATCTGTATGGGGCAGGCTCTTTTCCCTTTTATTACATTTTTCAAATGAAATACTTTTGACCTTCTTGATCCTCCAAAATTTGTTAAATATTCCTTTGATTCTGAGCTTCTTTTGCTATTTCTTTCCTTTCAATTACTTGGATTAATTTATTTTATTTTCATGACTTTTACATTAGATGATTAGATCATTCATTTTCAGACTTTTTTTTTCAAACATAAGCTTTAAAAGATACATTTCCCCTATATTTTAAATGCATTTTACACATTTTATAATATAGTATTTTGATGACTATTGAAATGATATATCAAAAATATATGTATTTTCTAATTTTTTAAAGATTATTTTTTGATACAAAAGCTATCTCTATGTTATTTTGTTTTAACTTCCAAACATATCCAATATACATTTCTCTCCTGATGTTGAACTTGATTGTAATATGGTAAATGTGGCCAAAATTAATTATTCTTCACATTTAAGATGTCTCTATATGTGTTGATACTTGTTTTATGACCAGATAGACAGTCCAGCGCTATAAATAGTCCACTATACCTTAAGGAGAGGGACTATTTTAGCATTTTTGAATGTAAGACTCACTACATTCATTACATCAAGCTTGTTGCTTGTCTTCTACTTGTTTCTATTATTTTTTTGTTTTTTTTTTACTAACTAGATATTTTAGAAATTTTTTTAGATGAGAATTATTCAATAAAATTTGAATGAAAATTCTACTGCAAAATTTATCCATTCAACTTAAATATGTGAATCATAATGTTTAAATTTTCATTCTATATGACTTTTCATAAAGTGTATTTACAGCTATAAAAATTGTTTTCAAGAACATCTCGTGTTAGGGAAAATACAATATTAAGTAGGAAAAAAGAATGATATAAAACTTCATATGTAGTATGATAATTTTAATATATCAGATTATTACGTGTAATTAAGTTTGAGGTACAAGTGCTTCTTTTTTATAGGTGGGTTGTATTGAAATGTCCTAAAAATTATTTCAACATGGCAGTGTTGAACCTAACTCATAGATTATTTTCTGTAGGAACCTTTTCTTTCTAGTTTCCTGAAAACTCTGTAGACTTCAATTTAATTACTTCAGGTTGGAAAGGAAATATTTTTGTTGTACATAATGAAAGTTATCAATGGGATGCATAATATATTAGGAATCAGAAACCTAATAGTTTACCCTTAGTCTTAACATTTACTGTTACAAACTTTCTCCAAGATATTTCACCATCTTAGACGACCCCCTTATATGATTGATTTAATGGTACTGATAGAGTCACGATTATTTAAAAATCATGTAATGTATCAATAGTAGACAATGTGATATATACATTGTTCATTAAATTTCTATCTCTTGGTATCAACAACATCTGAACTAAGTTCTTTTTCCAGATAATAATTCTTCAAAACCTTGAAAATAGCTATTTTGCCTAATTATTGTGTTCTGTTTCTGCCAATGAATAATTGGCCAACCCAGAATAAATGGCAAATTTTTCTGTGAATCACTCTCTTTCTCTCTCTGTGATATAAGACCTGGCCTGGAAAGAGATTTAAAAAAAAAATACACGTAAAGATTTTATGTTGTGTTAAATTTGCAAAATGACTATGGACATACCTGTAAGTAAATCTACCAGGTAAATCTTAATATGAGAATTATTTGTCACTGATTTTATGAGGGTTGTGAATAAAACAATTAGATTTTTTTCCAATATGTAGGAAATATCACACTGGTCATAAGAGAACAATTCTCTTTCAAAATAAGGATAAGTCAACTTCTTGTCACTTTTGAGTGTAGGAAGATTATGATGCCTGTTGAATAAAGCAAATATTTCCACTGCCAACTCTGATGAGACATATTTCATAGTCATGACCAATCTAGCTATTTTTTTCAATCATATATATTGTTTTTAACTTAGCACCTGCCAGTGGTTACACAATTAAATGTTTTCCACAAGATTGTTTCAAATTGTATCACAAGACACTTAAAAAAATAAGATTATTATATAGATATTTAGAACTATTTCTTCTTTTAACACATGCAATCCAAAAGGGCTGACTGGATGGACATATTGTGCCAGACATTTTATTTGTCACTATGGAGTCAGTTAAAAGGCAACATTTCTCCCTTCTCCTCTGCAACTACAGATCCAATCCACCTCAAAAAAATAATAAAATGGAGAAATTTTACAGATCATTTGTATCATTTATATATCTTCCCAAAACAGAAAGTGATATTCATGGAATATATGATTATAAAACAAGCCATGAAGTATAATCTATTTTATGATTTTAAATGTGTATATGTTTAAAAAATAAGTCATTTATGTGTTTTAAAATGATCATGGGCTCAAATGGCCTATTTAAGAAAACATGGGGACTTCCCTGGTGGTGCAGTGGTTAAGAATCAATGCAGGGGACATGGGTTCAATCCCTGGTCCAGGAAGATCCCACATGCTCTGGAGCAACTAAGCCAGTGCACCACAGCTACCGAGCCTGCACTCTTGAGCCCACGAGGCACAACAACTGAGCCCAGACACCACAACTACTGAAGCCCATGCACCTAGAGCCAGTGATCCACAGCAAGAGAAGCCACCACAATGAGAAGCCTGCGCACCACAACGAAGAGTAGCCCTCACTCGCCAAAACTAGAGAAAGCCCCCACAGCAATGAAGACCCAACCCAGCCAAAAATAAATAAATAAATAAGAAAGAAGGAAAGAAAACACATACTCTCTTTCATGTATTGAAAAAATATATATATTCACATATTCAATGTGAATATTCTATTTAGTTACAAGTATTTTTACCAGACAGAAACTTTAACCAAAATGAAAATGCAATTTTCCTGAGACCCAAAGACTTCAAAATACAAAATAAGATTTATTTTTTTTAAATTGGGAACAAGGCTTGAGAGATTCAGGGAAAGAAATATAAATTAGAGAAGTCAATTTTGTTGGAAGCAGTGCCTTTGACAGATTCATGACAAGATGGAAGAATAATTTTTGTTTTGAACAGTAGGTTGAAAGATTAATGGTAAGAAATAGAAAAATCATTTTTATTGGGAGGTGCAGGGTTATGAGGTTTGTGATTTAAGAATCTTATTTTTCTTTATTTTTGGAAACTGAGAATCTAAGAGATTTTTTAAATCCATCTATTTCATTGTCCATAGTTTTTTCCTATACACCTCAGCTAGTGAATTTGTGAGAGCTAAAGTTAAGTTTGTTGATAGTTTTCCTTCATGCTAAGGTTATGTTAAATCTATCATAAGAAAGTTAATTTACAAATGCATCTTTATTTCTATATCTTTATCTGTTTATGTCAAAGGAAAACATGGGAGACAAGTCATCAAAAGGTAAGCATTTGTGCATATTATATTAAGTTCTATATTTTACAAGCTCTGGTTCCTCATATTAAAACTTGTGTCTTTGCTAACAGGTAATGCATATATAAATTCTATGGATTTTTTGGATATAAATTCTTGCCAGTAAAAAAAATAATGTAAGACATATTTACCATTAGCATTGTCTGAAGTCAATTCTTTAAATTCCAGAGAGTTAGTTTTTTCAAAGAGCAGTTGAGAAATAATTTTTGGGTCCCTGAATAATTTAAAGATGTTAGAATCTGAAGTCATTGCATCATATCAATGTGAATTGAAAGGGGTTATATTATGTTATTCAAATTTTTCTATTTACAGTGGTGGCTGTAAAAAGGCAAGCCTTAATATAGTGAATATGTTCATGATACACCTTAGTTACTATATTTAGACTCAGTAAAACTGAACTTGAGTCCTGACTATTCCAAGTTCTTCCTGTGGGAATCTGACCAGGTTTTTGAAATTTTTAGTCTCTTTTTCCATGTGTAAAATGAAAATAGTGATAATTCATAACTCATTCTCTTGTCATGAGCCTTAACTTAGGCATTGCTTTGAAAGTAATTATCATGGTGTCTATCATAATGTAAGAACTCATTAAGTGGATAGAATTATTTAGCAGTAGTTGTTGTCAGCAGCACTGTAGTAGTGAGAGGTAGTTAATAACAGTTGGAAGAGAACCCAGATTTCCTGTTTCCCCCTATGGCTCTCTGTTAGATATGTCATTCAGCTGAATCTTTCAAAGGACATTTTGAATATATTATTTTTTATTAATATTCTGGAAAGAAGATGCTATTTCAAAAATTCCTCCATATGGCAAGATATTTAGTCTCCCCCCCAACCCACCAACTACAATCTTTGTCAAATTTGTTTGTGTGGTACAGTATACTGGAAATGGAATTTACTTGACTTTGAAATGCATAATATAAATATAATTAATAAAATAGCTGGAAATCATCTATAGTCTGAAATTTATTGTTGCACTTGCTATCTGCCTAATTTTAGCTTATATTTTTAAATCCATAAGAATATCACTGAACATGAATGACAGTTTATTGAGTTCTTACCATAAATTATTCTATGTAATTCATTTCTATAAGTTATTGAATCATTATAAAAATAATATGACTTAGATAAACTATGAGCCTTGTATTAGTTTTCTAGGCTTGCCATACCCATAACAAAGTATCACAGGCTGGGTGATTTAAACAATAGAAATTTATTTCCTCACAGTTCTACAGACTAGGAGTCCAAGATTATGGCATTGGTCAGGTTGGTTTCATCTTGAGCCCTCTCCTTTGTAGATGGCTGTCTGCTCCCTGTGTCTTCAAATGATCTTTCCTTCATACCTGTATCTTAATCTCTTCTTATAAGGACCCCTGTCATATTGGATAAGGGCCTGCCCTAGTGATAATTTAAACTTAGTTACATCTTTAAAGATCCTATCATCTCCCAACAGAGTTGAGATACTACTGAAGGTTAGGATTTCAACATAAGAATTTTGAAGACACATAATTCATCCTATAAACAATCCCCATTTTTAACAGGTGAGGCAAACAAAGGACAGAGAATCAAATTTGCTGAAGTTATGCTGCTAGCTACTCATACATTTGGGATTTAAATGCAGGTAATCTGATAAGAAAGATCTAATTTGTAGTGACAACTATACTACCTCTGTTAGAAATGAAGCATCTAATTGTTTTTGCTACGATAAAAACACAACTATTTTCTTTTCCATTTAGCTAATTCTCTAGCCTTTTGATATATACTATTTTGAAGGGTGGCAGTTACCAAGAATGTTGCCTCCATAACAAGGATGTCATGAAAGGAAATGATTTAGTAAACTTTTCACATCCATATGATGTGAATTATCATGTTATATAAGAAAATCTTATTAAGAACAGGGCAGTGGTGAATATTATAACATAAAAATGGAGAGGAAAAAACTGAAAGAAAAGACTCAAAATATAAACAGTTATTTTGTTTCTGTGAAAATTAGTAATGACTTTGAAATTCATTTTTATAAAAGTTAATATCATCTGATAAGGCATTTGATAGTTTTTGTTGAAACAATATAAACAATCAGAAAATGAATTTAAAATAATTCAAATAAAAATGTTTAGATTTTTCCCCAAAGATTTTAATAGTCATTATATAACTTTCTCTAGTTCTAAATTGTGATAAAGGTAAAAATAAGTACTTATTGAGGATAAAGTGGGAAGGGGAGAAATTTTAAATTTACATGAGAATTATACTGGTATTACAGTGTAGGGTCAGGCCAGCACATGGAAATAAGCCAACCATTAAGCAGAACAGAATACTTTGAGGACATTTTAATTTATTCAGAAATATTAATTTTAGGCCTCTGTGTAATGGGTACTGGGTATATATTAGCAAACAAGAGAAGGAAAAATCCCTACTGTCATGGAACAAATTCTTCAGCAGAGAGAGAAACAAAAAGAAATAATAAATATTTATATTTTAAGTTAGAAAGTAATGAGTACTCCATAGTAAAATGAAGTAAGGAAAATGAGATAAATGCTGGATGAGGGTGAGATTTTAAATTTAACTTTAAATGAGGTATTCAAAGAAAGTCTCTATGGGAAGTAAACCTTTGAGCCACAACTGGAAGGCAGTAAGTGACATGGATATTTGGGGAGAGGAATCCTAGAAAGAATAGCAAGTTGCAAAAGCCTTGAGAGAGGAAATGCCTGGCATGCTCAAAAATTAGGAAGGATAGTGTGCTGAAACTTCGTGAGCAGAGGGGGTGCTTGAGGTAAAGAAATAGCAGGAGCTTAGCTCCATTCAGGGAACTTAATAATTATTAAGCAGATAATTTGGCTAAAAATTATTCCAAGCCAGTTGATAATGATATATATACACCACCTCCATAACAATTACTTATGAAGGAAGTAAGTCTTGAAGAGCACTATTTATTAGTTATTTCATATTAAAGTACTTGTTCTTTTTATTTAGAAATATTTAGGTCGAGGGCTTCCCTGGTGGCACAGTGGTTGAGAGTCCGCCTGCCCATGCAGGGGACACGGGTTCATGCCCCGGTCCAGGAAGATCCCACATGCTGCAGAGCGGCTAGGCCCGTGAGCCCTGGCCGCTGAGCCTGCGCGTCCGGAGCCTGTGCTCCGCAGCGGGAGAGGCCACAACAGTGAGAGAGGCCTGCGTATTGCAAAAAAAAAAAATATATATATATATATATATATATGTATATATGTCAAAATGCATCTCATATGATGCAAATGCATTCTCAGTTTCTCTCCAATTTGAAAGTATGAATGTTAGCAGTAAATAAATACCCATTTAGCCTTTTAAAAGAGAAATTTTTATTATTGAGGAATCGATCATATTTTAATAGATTATCACTTACACATTGTGCACACCTTAACAAAATTAAAATATTAGAAACCATACAATGCCTGCTCTCAGACCACAATGGAATTAATCTAGGAATCAATAACAGAAAGACATCTGAAAAAAATCCCAAAGCAAGTGGAGATTAAACAATACACAAACAATATACAATAAAAAATAGGTCTAAGAATTAATCTCAAGAAAATTGAGAAATATTTTAACTTAAATGAATAAAAACCCCACAACTTATCAAAATTTATGGGATACAGCAAAAGCAGTGCTTAGAGGAACATGTATAAAAGAAGCTCTAGAATCAATCATCTAAGTTTCCACTTAGGAAACTAAACAAAAAGAAGAGCAATTTGAATCCAAAGTAATTGAGCTCCATTTCAAGAAAAATGATTATTTTATGTAATTTAGTTTAATTAAAGACTTAATTATGGTACCTGTAAAACTCATAAGTGTGGCAACATATTAAGCTAAAAGTTTTTGTGAAAAAATTAAATTATCAAAGAAGAGAGGAAAGACTTTTATGTTTTATGTAGGAAATTATTAATGACTTTATTAGATAAGTACTTGAAGCAAAATAAAATAGAAGTAAAGGTGGTAGAATTTATCAGTGAAAGTGAAGAAAAATGCTGTTGATCCTTGAACGATATGAATTTGAACTGTGAGGGTCCACTTATAAGCGGATTTTTTTTCAATAATAAATAATACAGTACTCTACAATCTGAGGTTGGTTGAATCCACGAATGTGTAGGAAGCATGGATTTCAGGGCTGACTATAAAGTATAAGCAAATTTTTGACTGCACTGAGTATCAGTGCCCCTAACCCTCACATTGTTCAAGGGTCACTGTAAAGAAAAATGAAACAATGATTCAATAACTTAAATTTAGTGTTGATATGTAGAAATAAAGGCAAAAGCCACAAAAGAAGAAATATAATTACCTGTTGGTCAAACTTCCCCAAAAAACAATTTACCTAAGATAATCCACAAAATGTTCTTACTGTCTACAAAGTAAAGTTAGAAGCTTAGCATTACTCTTGCCACCTCTTTTTGCAAGAACTGGTCTAACTTTACACATCTCCCCTACATAAACTGCTTGAGTCAAACTATGGTTATTCTAAAAACATTCTGCTAATTCTACACCTCATGATTTTTTATGTCACAAAAGTTTTGTTACTATTGTTTTTGTTTTCTGCAAATATTTTTGTGGTGCTTTTCTTCTTCTCTTCTCCATGTAAATAATATTAATTATCTTTGGAGGTCTCCATTAGTTCTAACTTTTCCATTTATGTTGCACTGACCCCTTTAGTTATCAATCTACACATTCCTCTGAAGTTCTTTATAAAACTTTCTATCTATTCTTACTACTTACTATCTATTCAGTTACTTCCTATATAATCTCTCACCTTTAATGATAAAAACTGGTAAGTTTTTTCATTATAAGTGCTTCTACTTCACCTAGATTTTAAATGTTTTAAAGACCTAAACCTTAACGTAAATTAGGTTAACCTGGATGTTAGCTGAATTAGGCAGATTTACAATTTACAGTAGAGAGTTCACAGATCAGGGTAGTGATGTCCATTTACATTATTTTTAGAGAATACTCACTCATGGATTTATTAATTTGTTTTAAAAATAAATAATTATACATTTCAGTTATTGTTTACAGTTTTGGAGATGCAACGGAAATCAGACTTGAAAAGTATCTGCCCACATAAAGGTTATGTTTAAGTGGGCAAAAAGGCAATATGTCTGTGATAAATAAATAAATTTATTTATATTTATGAAGACTCTGTAAAGAAAAAAAAGAAAAATTTCTGTGAAGGAGAGTGACCCTTTTCTTTGAATAGGGTTGTCAAGAAAAAGAGAGGGACTGTTTTTCAACAAAAGCCAAATAAAGAGGGACTCCCTAGAAGCATCACTCCTGAGATTGAAGTTGTCTGAAACAAGCTGGGACAAACATCTCACCTCTGAGAACTTGATAAGCTGGAAATATCCGTTCTACTTTGGCATCACCACTCAATATATGTTGAGAAATTGGTAAGAGAGCTTGGTCTGAGTCCCTTGGAATGTGTTGTCACATGAGAATATAGGTACTGATAATTGTTTCTTCCCTGTTCTCTTCTGATATCAGGAGTTTGTGGAGTCATCCTTTGCCACCAGGGTAAGTAAGAATTGTGATGACGGGAGGCTGGAAGAAATGGAGAAGTGTAGCCGCTTCCTTCCCTCTAAGAAGACAGAATTAGATTCGTGGGTTCCTGCAACTCATATGAAGGAGCATGAAAAATAGAGAAGAAAGAAACAGCCTAAGGATGCTCAGGGGCACACTCAAATAATTAATGGATAACATTATTTGAAAAGGATATTTGAGGGCTTGGATACTTTGAGAAGCTGGAGGGAGACAGGGTTATATACTCTAGAGAATCATTAGTGAAGGAGGAACTTGAAGTGAGACCCTCTAATATTCCCAAAGGAACCACATACCTATCCACACATTATCTTTGTGCAACCACATCAGTAAAAGCCAGTAGAAGGAATGAAACCAGGATGACCCAGAGAGTGACCAAAGATATGTGGGAACACTGACAGATAACAACCTCAACCTGCTCAAAATGCAGGTGTTACACAACAAAATATGCAGGCATTTAGAGTTTTTAGAGAAGGCCTGCCTACAGTCTAGCCCACTGGCAGGACAGAATTCACAGTAGGTTCAGAACCAGTTCAGACAACACTGGGCCCTAATCCATTCCCTGAAGTAGTTCTGAGGCTATACATATGTCTCCCCCAAACACATTCCCTGAAGAAAAACTGAAGAGGCTGAAAAAGTATCAGTGGATTAGGACAATTCATTATAGTTATTAGAAAAACAACCCACTCTACTGAGAGTGGCTTAGTAGATAATCCCAAGATGTTAAAAATAATTCCTAAGGAAGCACACATATCTTAATTAAATTAGGACTTCTCTAAACAAGTAAACTCTAAGATTGTTTGCTTTAATTTACAACTCAATTTGGATTTTGACTTCATATGGCCCAACTGCCTTTCATGGTAATAAAAACTGTATCAAGACACTGATGCCACAGTATAGAGAGAACACTTTTACTTCTCACAGTCTTTTTCAGTATTTGTTCCATTAATACTACAGTTGCAAATGAAAGAAGTCCCACCCACTAACTTCTATGTTCAGCACCTTGTATTTAAAGAGAATGGTTGAAGTGTAAAATAATGCATGATTATTGCGATATTATAGATGTAATAGAGTCCTTTTTTGCTTTTCAAATAAGTTTACTGTCATTCTGAAAGTAAAATATCTGAATTCTTCCACTGGAAAAAGAAAAGTGATCTTGGTAAAAAACTTACTTTATAGTAATTGGAAAGTTACATATATAGGGATAAATTCACAACTGCCTCATCAAGATATCTTGATAAATTACCCAAAATTTTTAGAAATCATTATACATATGTAATAATCAAATACAATAAGCTGCAGATCCAAGTAGAGCTCTTGTCAAGGCAGGATAGATAAGAACCACAGTGCAATCTTTTCACCTGCCACCATTTCTTGTTTTGTTTCCAACAAATCAGTGATTTTTACATTGTTGCACAGTAGTTCATGACTAAAAGAGTCATTATTTTGGAATTATTTAATGTGATGCTTCCACTTCAGTGAAAGAACTAAGCAGTAATAATGAGCAATTAGAAGATACATATTGGTATTGCATCAACCTAAAACATTTTACAAGGAATGTACTGATTCAATCTAGGCTCCAGAGAGTAGAGAATTACAGTCTGCCAGAATTAGGTAGGTTTATCTTTCACTGTATAAATTATCATCATGTGCTCTCTAAAATTACCATCTAAAATGTGGTAATTTTAGGTCTGTAACATATGTGCTATAGAGGAAAAAAAAAAGAAAGAAAGAAAAAAGTAGGTAGATATTCTAAAGAAAAATCAAGATTCTTTCATATGAAAAGTTACACCAGGGACACTGACATGTAAGGAGGAATGGGACTTCCTTTTCACCCAGTAAATTTCAGTACAATCTGGAAGGAAACTGGATGAGCAAGCAAATTCTTGGACTCTTAGCTGGTGTGCCTTCCCTCTCAGGCGGTTTATTCCACAATATCATCACTTATCAAATGGAAGCAGTGACCAAGAAGATCTCAGAGAGATGATGTATGTGCTCATAAATAAAAAGTAGAAACATCCCAAAGGTGACAAGACAGAATAAATAAGTTTGAAGTGTTCAAAGTTTGAAGTATTCAAAGTGAGAAGCTAAGTGAGATTGCTCAGAAAACAAAGGTAAAAATTTTGAGGAGACTATGATAAATCAAGCAAGTTTAGAATGACATTTACCAAGTCATAAACTGAAACTAACACAGTGACTAAAAATCCAGTGGGAGGATAGGCTGTTCCACTGAAGAGTGATGATGCAGAAAGAGTCAAAAGAGGCTAGAAAAAGTTTCTGCCACAACTGTACATTCCCTCAAAAATCTGACACATTCTGAAGAGTACTGTGGTTATCTCAGCTGTGTTATAAATGGTTGATAGAGAAATATCTATCCATTTATTTTATTTCAACCTAATTCAATTTACATCTCATTTGTTAATTCCTTGAAGAATTCATCTTCCTTCATTCCTTGTCCAGTGTCTGGAAACATTTGCTTCCTATATTTATTTGATATTCTGGTTGTTTATAGTAGAAGGGTAATTTTAGTCCTTGGAAACAGAAATCACCTTTAAAAATGTTTAGATAATCAATAATATTACTTTGTTTCAACATACAATGATATACGTTATTTTTAGAAAGAATTCATTTTTGAAAACAGTGTTTGAATATAACCACTTTATAATTCACCAACATAATAAAAAAGTCAAGAAACAAGCATTTCAAAAATATTAAATACTAATTATTTTAAGGCATCATTTTATTATCGAGTGTCCCTATTTTAAGTGATACATTATATGGTTATCCTACTTATAAGTCTTTTTTTTTTTTTTGCGGTACGCGGGCCTCTCACTGTTGTGGCCTCTCCCGTTGCAGCGGAACACAGGCTCCGGACGCGCAGGCTCAGCGGCCATGGCTCACGGGCCCAGCCGCGCCGCGGTATGTGGGATCTTCCCAGACAGGGGCACGAACCTGTGTCCCCTGCATTGGCAGGCGGACTCTCAGCCACTACGCCACCAGGGAAGCCCTTTATATGTCTTTTAAAAGTAGTTTCAAATCTCCACTATTACATCTTTGCAATCTACGAATGCAGATTGCGTATGTTAAACCGGCAACTCAAATACCACAAGAAAGACTGCCAGATGTGCTTTAAATGGTAAATAATAATTTTAAGTGATGTTCTGATGGAAGTAAAGCACAACCTCTTTTCCATTAAATTATATGGTTACAGGAAAATTAATAGTGTATAAAAACATTAAAATACTTAGTCATCATATGTTAAAAACAGATTCTAGGCTCAGTTAATTATGGATGGTTCTAGTGTTTATGCTTTTATTTATTATGTTTTGTCTTGCTTACTTGATATCTGGTAAGATTGCTTCCATTCGCATGGAAAATCAAAAGTTGTAGTATGCAGGCTGCTTTTTTTTATTTTGTGGTATTCTTCCATGTAGAAGGGAAATCTTAGAGCCCTGGTTCCACAAACTGAGGGTTATAGAATGTCCCAATTATTAGGGGGAAAAAACCCAAATATAAAACAGTTTCTGAAAGCAGTTCTATCTCCTTTGAAAATCACTGCATAGCATTTTATGGGGTTTGCATTAACTTCCATGAGGTAGAGACTTGTTAAGAGAGAGTAATTTGTGTGGAAATGTGGCAGAATGTGACATAAACAAGTATGTATTTTAGTGGCTGTGTGCTGGATTAGGAATGAAAGTTTGGCAGGATAATGGCAACAGGCAGAGAGTAGATTGACTAGGAGGTTATTGCAAAAATTTAGCTCAGAAGTTATAAATATCTATGTAACCTGTTTAAATATATCAGCATGGAGCAGAAGGAAAAACAAAAACAAAAGATATGTTTTCTGGGCTAAGATTCAAAACTACATAGGAAGAAAATTGATGGTAGTAGATGAAAGGAAAATTTGGAAAAGGAAGAAGAGAAGGGCAACAAAGATAGACTGATATTTTATTCAGGTATTGGAGGAAATCTACCAATGTTCACCTAAAAAGTGGGAAGAGAAATGTTATATGTTGAAAAGAAAAAAGAAAAAAATTTCAAAAATTGTAGTACATTCTAAGAGAGGAATCTTGTAGAAGGACTTAGATAAATGTGGGAAAGTAATTTATATATTAAAATAGAAGCAGTGCTTGGATGGGGTTTAAAAGGGGCTATTGATGTTTATTGTGATTATTAATATCTGACGTGCTGTCCATTTTCTTGTCAGTGATACCAAAAAAAAGTAAATGGAATGATTCAAACTTAATTAACAGACTTTTCAGTTCCAAACCAATGTTCATGTTTTTAGGAATAAAGGTATTGTTAAAATCTTGGGCTTTCTATTAAATTTACTATGCAATATATCTTGAATTCCACACAATTCTGAGAACTTAACCCTTTTTTTAAATTCCAGGTTGCTGGGGTCAGTGTAACATTCTAAGATTCAGCAGTTCCACAGGATGAGGAAGATGTGGCCACATAAAATAAAGATATATACTTCTATTTATTAAAGGTAAATTGTTGGAAAAATACTGTTGGACTATGAGTGCCAGATTTCAAATATTCACTATTAAAGTTATAAATTATTGTTAAGAATGTGAAATCCTAGAAGAAGAGGAGAGGAAGGAGGAAGAGAAGGAAGTATAAGAGGAAAAAGGGAAATTTAAGGATAACAGAAGAAGAAGAAAGTGTTCAGATCTTAAAATAAATGATAGTATATTTGACAAAGAAACCAAAACTCCTGGAAAATGATCTATTAGAATGTCATATCTACATAATATCAGTAGTGTATCTCCCAAATGGACTCACATCTATATCTAAAAATATATATTTGTGAAAATAATAATACCAGCATTGTAAAAATAAAACAGTAAGAGCTAACATTTATAAAGCATTTGCTATGTTCTATGCATGGTTTAATGATCTTTACAAATGTTAACACATTGAATTCTCACTTAAAATTCTGAGGTAAATATTTTCTATTATTTTTCCATAGGCACATAGATGGTGTCCTCATTGCTTATCACTGAATGCCAGTGGATATCTTTAGCACTTTCAAGTAATGCTTCTTCAGGTAATTTTTTTAAGATGCATAAAAAATGACAAAGGTTCAGGTTTCTTGAGTTTCATTATCTATGGGTTTTATAATGCTTAACTATCCACAGCATTAAATATGAAGTCATATAGATGGGCTCAAATTGTATCTTTTTAACCTTACATAAAAAATTTACTTAGTTTAATCGTGCTCTTTCATAAAATTAGAATAACTATATCTGTGCCGTACGTTTTTTAAGGATCAATGTGATTTTGTATAATAAACTTATTTACCCACTCAGAACATTAAAAAATGCGGTTAAATCTAATGTATGAAAATGCACAAAACTGCTCATTATTGAAAACCTGTATAATCACTACTAAAAGATAGACAAAAATTAAGAAAATGTATTTCAAAATTATGAGGATTATTTTGAATAATAAACAAACATATTACAAAATAGTTGATAAAATATTTTAAGTTCTCATGTTCATATATATATGTGTTTGTGTTGTGTACTTCTGTCAATTCATTCAGGCCACTATAACAAAAACACCATCAATTGAGTGGCTTATAAACAACAGAAATTTATTTCTCACAGTTCCAGAGGCGGGGAAGTCCAAGACCAAGGTGCTGACAGATTCAGAGTCATATGAGGTCCTATTTTCTGGTTCATAAGCAGGTATCTTCTCACTGTGTATTCACATGGTGGAACAGACATGAAAGTTGTCTGGGCTCTCTTTATAAGAGCACTAATCCAATTCATGAGGGCTTTGTCCTTGTGACCTAATCACCTCCCAAAGGCCCGAGTTCCGAGTTTTATCACACGGGGATTAGTTTTCAACATATGAATTTTAGGCTATAGCAGTATCTAATAACATGTCATGTAGTGTCTTACTAAAGCTAAAGCAAATATTAAAATTTTATTTTTATTAATATAAAACACTACCAAAGAAACTGAATGTATGAACGAATAAGGGGTCAAATATGGCTCCAGTTCAGAGATATACATGAGTCAAAATACACTCTGAGAGTTTGCATGAGATCTTGCATTGTCATAATTCAGGGCTTTCAATACTCAAATTTTTTTTTTCCAATTTCAGTAATGCCTTTATTCATAATTTAAAAGTTTTTTTTTTTTTTTTTTTTGGTGGTACACAGGCCTCTCACTGTTGTGGCCTCTCCCGTTGCGGAGCACAGGCTCCGGACGCACAGGCTCAGCGGCCATGACTAACGGGCCCAGCTGCTCTGTGGCATGTGGGATCTTTCCGGACCGGGGCACGAACACGTGTCCCTTGCATCGGCAGGCGGACTCTCAACCACTGCGCCACCAGGGAAGCCCTTAAAAGGTATTTTTATTCTTGCTTCTTTTATAGCTTTTTTTAAGTGATTCTCTCTTCATTTCCATGTCTAACTCCGTAAAAGAGTACATTATAATAATGGCCCACAGCCAAACTCTGCATTCCATTCCATTTCATTCTATTCTGTTCCATTCCATTTCTTCTCTTTGGTGTTAAAATATTTTAAGAAATATTATTTAAAAGATAAGGTAAAAAGTTTTAGTATTATGAATAGTAATATGTGTGATGGGGTTAGTCATTAAAGTAATAAATAAAAAAGCTCAAATTTTAAGTATAACAGATATAATTCAAATTTACTCTTAACTTTTCATTTTTAACAAGGGAAGCATAATCCCATATTCTAGCATTATATGTCTTCCTCTCATCAGTGATATCTATCAGTTCTCTACTTTATGTCATAAATATGGCTTTGTTTATCTTTTCTTTTGCATGTTTTAATGACTTCCTTCAACTAGATTGTCAGCTCTTGGGGGCAAGGGTTAGGTTTGTTTGTTTTCTAACCCCCAAAATATTAAGAGATAAACTTGCCCAGAGAAGGGATATAGATTAGAAAATGTCTGGATTACTTTTCTTTAGAAAGTTTAGTTAGCTATGATGTAGATATCTAGAATTAAATTAGTACATGAGCCACATACAAAAATCAAGAACTGTTTTTCCTTATTATCTAAAGCTACTTAGAAGTAAATATATTCCTGTAGAAATAATTCATATACCATTTTACCAGTAAATTAACCATAATCCATTCCATGCATTGGACAATCAAAACCCAAGGTAAATATCTGCAGTATTAATATAATGATGAAAATAATATTCATCTATTTCTAAATCAACACTCAAATTATTGCTAGATTTTCCAGTGCTTTCTAAATCATTAATGTAACCATATTTTCTTCTGGTTTAGAACATGTCAAAGTAGTCCAAACTATTTCCATTTTACACTCTTCCATAACTCGCCCTGGATTGTCTTATTTAATTTTCTGCCCCAGCATATCCTTTCCATGTGCTCTTCTCTCTACTGCCATGCCCTTAGCCATGCTACATCAATATAGCAAATATATACCCATTCTTCAAGACCTGTTTTAATTGTCACATCTCTAAAATCTTAAATCCTGAAGCCAAGCTCATCTTTCCCTTCTATGAAATTCCACATAATTTTGTGTAACTATTGTGTAAAAAGGAATTACTGTTCCATTATATGTCTCTTGGGTACTTGAGAGCAGAGTTAAAGTCCTATTAATCATTTCCATGATGTAGAACTGTGCCTAACATGAAGTAGGTTCTTAATAAATGCAATGAATAAATGAGTAGAGTAACCATACTGATTCAGAATGACTAACAAGTACCCTTTAGGTAATAAGTAAAATAAAATTGTTACTTCCAAAATAAGAAAAAGCAATTTTTAATAACCCACAATATATACATTTCTTTTGCAGTAAAGCCCTGTTGTATTAAAGGAAGATTGCTTAATGGGGATCCATTTATTTAAGTATATAAGACAGATGGGGGACATAAATGATAGGAGAAGAATTGGATGTGTAAATAATAAAATGTGCAAGCATTCTTCTTCTTAAGAGAGAGACTCTAGTGCATTGACTCAAAAGAGAAAGATATACAATAATGAGAGGAAACTCAAAATATGAGAAAAATCAATAAATTTACCATTGAAATAAATCTATCTTTAAACCACTATGTGATGCTATTATGTGACTAGAGGTTTAAAGTAGCCAATGCTAAAGCCTTCATTCCAAATATTAAATTAAAAAATAATAATTATTATTTCTAATTTTTTCTATCAAAGTAACTTAGATTCACTTATCATATGAATGGGATTTTGTATGTACAATTACAACATGTGCAAAAAAGAAAAGGTGTAGGTGGAAAAGGACCTATAAAATTTGTTCTAGAAATAGTAGCATAAAGTAAATTTGAAGAAGCATATCATTAGTAAAAATTTGAATGAAAGAAACACATTATTTATAAGGATGGTACTATATTTTAAATTACTGTTTATTTATATAAAATAAAACATATTCTCTTTGATGAACAGTTTTATGAGTTTAGACATATACATCCAATCATGTAAACACCACCACAATCAAGATAAAGAACTCTCAAATACCCAAATTCCTTCATGATGTCCCCTTTGTAGTCTACACCTTCCCTGAAATCAACTCCTGGAGATCACTGATCTGCTTTTTTTTTAACCTATATTTTTCCTTTTTCCAAAATGTCACATAAGTGAATTAATAAAACATGTAACCTTTTGGATTGTCCACCTTCACTTAGCATGATACTTGGAGATTCATCCATGTTTTTCCACCTATTAGTAGTTCTATCTACTTTATTGCTGAACATCACATACATTTCTGTACTATAGTTTGTCTAGTCATTCATCAAGAATTTTTTCATCAAGTACATTTCAGTTTCTACTATCACATTATTTCTAGGATTAAAAAAAATGTGGAAATATTTAGGACCTGCAACATATAAAGTGGAATTTATTTTGTATTTTTATTTATTTAAATATTTGATAATCAAATCTAATTTAACAATTTTTAATTTAATTTAATTTAATTTAATTTTGGCAGTGCAGCTTCTGGGATCTCAATTTCCTGACCAGGGATTGAACTCAGGCCATAGCAGTGAAAGCCCAGAACTCTAACTATTAGGCTACAAGGGAACTCCTAACAATTTTTTAAACTAAAGTCA
Source organism: Lagenorhynchus albirostris (assembly GCF_949774975.1). Lineage (NCBI taxonomy): Eukaryota > Metazoa > Chordata > Mammalia > Artiodactyla > Delphinidae > Lagenorhynchus > Lagenorhynchus albirostris. The sequence goes on from NC_083098.1 coordinate 93,224,412, forward strand.
TTTCAGTGCATTAAAATAGTGTTAAAATATTATAAAAGAAATATTAAGTAGATGACACATAAATACATAGAAGATAGATTTATTTCACTTCCTAAGACAGGAATATACATATATATATATATATATATATATATATATATATATACAAATTATTTTTTACTTCTTAAAATAGGAAGGTATATATATTATTATAATATATGCATATATATATTCATTCGTATCTTAAGAAGTAAAAAAGATATATATTCATATAGACTATATGTATATATCACCATAGATATAGATAACTATCATTCTTAATATATATGTATATATAGTATATATATATAGCACCACCTTTCTTGCCTATTAAATTCATAGATTTTCTGATTGTAATCTTGTTTATTTTCTTTCTATAGAACACATTTCATTCAATTTCATTAAAAGCACAAGACATAATTATTAAAGATTTATTAATGTTATACATGTAGCACTGTAATATTTTAATCTGCATTATTAAACTAGCTGAAAGTCTTCAGGACTTAAGTGTATTCAACTTAATGCACACTAGTTAACAGAATTTCCACAAAAAAACATTATTGGGGACCATTTAAAAATGGCAGGTAGCCAGTAATATACTCAACCAAGTTGTTTTTTAAATTAATCTATCCATCTGTCAAATTATATTAGACAAGTTATACAATAATACAGTATTGCTGTCTGCCTGGAATTTGAGTTTCTTTAGAGAAATGCATATGGATGGATATTTAGACAACTAATATTAAATATTGTTTGCCAAATTCTGTTATCTCCAATAGATACATTATAGAGATGTATCTGTCATATTCCCCATAACTTTGTTTATATTGGCATTATAAATTTAAAAATATAAACATATGTTGTAAAATTATTTTTATTTATAATACTTAAAGTAACTACAGTTGGTTAATGAGGTTTAGATAAAATTTTTTAACATTTACAATCTGCAAGGTGTTACATATATAATCATATATAATATAATCATATTAAAGAGAAAACATGTCAAGTTTTAATGGAATTAAATACTGGATTATCACAGCTGCTTCCTATGATTAATAGTAGTGTATAAGAGGAAAGGAAACTGAGTAACACTGTATATTGACATTAATAAAAACAATTTAGATGAAATTGGGCATGTTTATAGATCATTGGAACAGGATAAGAAGCCCAGAGATAAACCTACACACATATAGTCACTTTATTTTTGATAAAGGAGGCAAGAATATACAATGGAGAAAAGACAGCCTCTTCAATAATGGTGCTGGGAAAACTGGACAGCTACATGTAAAAGAATGAAATTAGAAAACTCCCTAACACCATACACAAAAATAAACTCAAAATGGATTAGAGACCTAAATATAAGACTGAGCACTATAAAACTCTTAGAGGAAAACATAGGAAGAACACTCCTTTTACTTTCATTACTCTAGGAGGTGGGTCAGAAAAGATCTTGCTGTGGTTTATGTCAAAGAGTGTTTTTCCTATGTTTTCCTCTAAGAGTTTTGTAGTGCCTGGTCCTACTTTTAGGTCTTTAATCCATCTGGAGTTTATTTTTGTGTATGGTGTTAGGGATTTTTCTAATTTCATTCTTTTACATGTAGCTGTCCAGTTTTCCCAGCACCACTTTTGAAGAGGCTGTCTTTCCTACATTGTATGTTCTTGACTCCTTTGTCGTAAATTAGGTGGCCATATGTGCATGGGTTTGTCTCTGGGCTTTCTGTGCTGAATCATTGATCTATATTTCTATTTTTGTGCCAGTACCATACTCTCTTGATTATTGTAGCTTTGTAGTGTAGTTTGAAATTGGAGAGCCTGATTTCTCCAGCTCTCTTTTTCTTTCTCAAGATTGCTTTGGCTATTTGGGGTCTTTTGTGTTTCCATACAAATTGTAAAATTTTTTGTTCTAATTCTGTGAAGAATGCCATTGGTAATTTGATAGGGATTGCATTGAACCTATTTTCTTTTCTGATTGCTGTGGCTAAGAGTTCCAAAACTATGTTGAATAAGAGTGGCAAGAGTGGACATCCTTGTCTTTTTCTTCATCTTAGTGGAAATGTTTTCAGTTTTTCACCATTGAGTATGAATTTTCTTATTTATTTTCTGTTTGGATGATCTGTCCATTGGTGTAAGTGGGGTGTTAAAGTCCCCTACTATTATTGTGTTACTGTCGATTTCCCCTTTCATGGTTGTTAGCATTTGCCTTATGTATTGAAGTGTTCCTAGGTTGGGTGCATAAACATTTATAATTGCTATATCTTCTTCTTGGATTGATCCCTTGATCATTATGTACTGTCTTTCCTTATCTCTTGTAACAGCCTTTATTGTAAAGTCTATTTTATCTGATACAAGTATTGCTACTCCAGCTTTCTTTTGATTTCCATTTGCATGGAATACCTTTTTCCATCCCTTCACATTCAGTCTGCATGTGTCCCTCTAGGTCTGAAGTGGGTCTCTTGTAGACAGCATATATATGGGTCTGTTTTTTTATCCATTCAGCCTGTCTTGTCTTTTTGTTGGTGCATTTAATGCATTTTTGTTCAAGGTTATTATCGATATGTATGTTCTTATTACCATTTTCATAATTGTTTTAGGTTTGTTTTTTTGGTCTTTTTCTTCTCTTGTGTTTCCCACATAGAGGAGTTTCTTTAGCATTTGCTGTAAAGCTGGTTTGTTGGTGCTGAATTCTCTTAGTTTTTGCTTGTCTGAAATGCTTTTGATTTCTCCTTTGAATCTGAATGAGATCCTTGCTGGGTAGAGTAATCTTGGTAGTAGGTTTTCCCTTTCATCACTTTAAGTATATCCTGCCACTCCTTTCTGGCTTGCAGAGTTTCTGCTGAAAAGTCAGATGATAAACTTATGGGGTTTCATTTGTATGTTTTTTTTTGTTGTTGTTGTTTTTCCCTAGTTACTTTTAATATTTTTTCTTTGAATTTAATATTTGTTAGTTTGATTAATATGTGTCTTGATGTGCTTCATCTGGGGTTTATCCTGTATGCTATTCTCTGTGCTTCCTGGGCTTAGGTAACTATTCCCTTTCCCATGTTACCAAATTTTCCACTGTAATCTCTTCAAATATTTTCTCAGACCCTTTTTTTTTCTCTTATTCTTCTGGGACCCCTATAATTCGAATATTCGTGCATTTAGTATTGTCCCAGAGCTCTCTGGGATTGTCTTCAATTCTTTTCATTCTTTTTTCTTTATTCTGCTCCTCAGCTGTTATTTTCACCCCTCTGTCTTCCAGCTCACTTATTCGTTCTTCTGCCTCAGTTATTCTGTTTTTTATTCCTTGTAGTACATTTTTCATTTCGGTTATTGTGTTGTTCATATTTGTTCTTTTGTTCTTTAGTTCTTCTAGATCTTTGTTAAAACATTTCTTGTATTTTCACAATCCATGCCTCCATTCTATTTCCGAGATTCTGGATCATCTTTACTATCATTTCTCTGAGTTATTTTTCAGGTAAATTGCCTATTTCCTCTTCATTTATTTGATCTTGTAGGTTTTTACTTTGTTCCTTCAACTGTGACATATTTTTTTGCCATCTCATTTTTTTATTTTTATTTTTCTGATAAGTGGGATTGTGTTCCTGTCTTACTGTTTTTTTTGCCTGAGGCTTCCAACACTGTAGTTTGTAGGCTGTTTGGTAGAGCTGTGTCTTGGTGCTGATATGAGGACCTCCAGGAGACCTGACTCCAATGAATATTCCCTGGGGTCTGAGGTTCTCTGTTAGTCCAATGGTTCAGATTCAGCGCTCCCACTGAAGGAGCTTCTTCCCGACCCCCATCTTGTGAACCAAGATACTGCAAGCCACACAGAGAGGGAAAAAAAATAAAAGGCGGGGGGAAGAACAATAACAAAGTTAAAAGTAAAATTAGACTAGGAAACTAATAGATATGTTATAAAGAATATAAAAATAGAAATATAGATGAAACAGCAACCAGAATGTAAAATAGAACTGCAATAGTAAAAAAGAAGAGGAGAAAAAGAAAAGTAAGGTGGAAAATGGTTTGGTTGTGGAGGTTGGGGCCTAAGCATAGGTGTGGTTTGGACAGTGGGCAAAGCTTATGCTTAGGACCCACACAGCTGGATAAGGTCCTGGAGGTGTTGGGTGTGTTGGTTAGGCTCAATGGAACAAAAGGGGCCTCCTGCCTCTGAGAGGGTGGAGGATCTCACTTGGGAGCTAAGTAGGTTTCCCTGAGCTCAAGTGGATGGGGCCAATGCCCTCTGCTCCTCTCCCCTTTTGGTCCTGGAGGCCCCTCCTGCCTGCTTCTCCTGATCTCCCCCCACCCAGCCTCCCTCCTATGCCCCCAGGTCCCACTTGGCATGGAGGAGGCATTGGAAGGTGGGAGACTGGCCTGGGAGCTCAGTAGGTTTCCCAGGTTTGAGCGAGCAGGGCCAACACCCTCGGCTCCTCTCCTGCTCCTCTGTCCTGGAAGGTCCCTCCTGCTTGCTTTTCCTTATCTCCCTGGCCTCCCTTCTATGCTCCAAGGACCCACACGGCCCAGAGGGTGTCTCTGACGGCATAGGACCCAACCTGAGAGCTGAGCAGGCTTCTCTGGCCGATTGGGCAGGGGATACATTGGTGCGCTACTCCCTGATCGGAGCCCCCAAGGTTACCTCCAGGTATGGGAACTACTCCCTCCCTTTCAGACACCCCTCAGGGATGACAGCCCTGTCCAGCCTTCACTTCTCCTACCCCCTCAGTCCCCCTATGTCCTACCAGTTCATTTGGGGGTTCCTCCTGTCACCTTGGGCATCTAGATCCCCCACCATTGTCCTGTGGGTGCCTCAGTTGTGGGGAGACATGAACTCCATGTCTTTCTACACTGCCCAAGTACACATATTAAAGAAATAATTACCTGCCACTTAAAAGCCTTGTCACCTTGGACAAGTAAATCCAATCAGAATCTAATACTTCATTTGAAATAGAAATAATAAGAGGGAAGTATCTACTTCGTGGTGTTGCAATAATGACTAAAAGAGCTAATGAGTGCCTGACATATAGTGAGAGCTCAGTAAATATTAGTTGCCAAGTTCTCATTCTTGTAATCCCTCCTTCTCATAGAAATGCTTCAAGATTTTAAAACAAATGCAGATAAGCCCAGATTAAGGGAAGGCTTCCTGAAGAAATGACACTAAAGTTAGACCTGATGGTAGAATAAGGATTAGATGGTCACTTTAGAATATTTCAGACTGAGGAAGCTGTATGGTTGAAAGACCCTGGGGTATAAGAGACTAGAGCAAAAACCAGAAGGGAGCTTCAAGAGTCCATTGAAGAGAGCAAGAAGAAGGACAGTGAACAAATTTCACTGCTATGTCAGACAAGAAGTGTCCATTCAAGGTCTTAACTTCTTGAAAGCCTTTGTATTTTATCTAAGGAAAAATAAGATTCTGGGACAGGATTTTTGTTTTTGTAACAGAAGTGTCATGACTGCATCTTTGTTTCTAAACACTGCATTGCCTTCACTTTTATGATGTCCAAGCCCTTGAAGTCCAGGGTATTTTGGCAATGGTATGCAAACAATGGAACTCCGGTGGTGGTATGGGGCACTGCCCCTTTAACTTCTAAAATTAAAATGGCGTTACTCTAAGGAGTCTTTAGAAATTCTGTAAACCTGGCTTCCTTTCAAGTACAATTTTCTTTGTCAGCTACTTACGGTGGATAAGTGGCCCAAGCAACTCACCTCATTTTGGCAAAGACCCTGGTGCCTGGCATCCTTCTCTGTGTCTACAATCTGATTAGGAATGATGTGATCTGAAGTCCATTGCTAAGTGGAGAAAAAAAAAAGTACTAAAAAAAAGGATGATAATAAATATGGATAATTATAGTAAAAAAATAATCTCATGACCGAGCTGAAATAATTTCTAAAACTAAACGACATAGAAATATTCTAAACAAATTTTAAAATGAATATAATACTCCCTTTCCAGAAATATTTTCCACATGTGTATGACTGGTGGAAGTTAAATCACGTTTCTCATATGTTCCCAAATTACATTTATGAGAAGGAAGAAAGGGTTGGAAAGAATTCTGTTATTTCATAAAAATATGAGTGAATAGGAAGTTCTATAAAAAATATTGACTGCCAGATTTCAAGACCTTCCTTATATTATTTAGTAAATAAATACATTTATATAAAATAAATTATATATGTTAAATAAATTAATAAAACATAAATAAATTTAATAAATAAAGGCTCCAACAAATTTCTGGAATCATCTTCATATACTAACATTTTTTGTGCTCTGTTAGACTTTAAAATAATAGCTATTATAAACATGTCCTTTTTTTCTGGTTCTATAATTGTAGTAAGAATCAGCATTCTTTGAATTTTAGACACTTGTATCTTCCAAAGGAATTATGTATAATTATATGTCCCATTCATATTTTAAATTTGACATTTAAAGTTTAATTTGAAATATATATTGAGAAGATTTAAAATATTTCCATCCAACTTCACCAATAGAATTTTATCTTTGTGAAATATAATGTTGGCCCAAAAAACTATTTACCACCATATCGTTTTCCCTTTAAATAGATACACAAAATATGTATTATTTTTAACAATTCCTGTGACAATAGGTATTGTACTACATAAAACAAACCTTATGCAAGGAGTTTTTATTTATTGGTAATTGATCAATATAAACATAGGCTTAACTACAATTATTTTTTTAAATGTCAAATTTTGTTGGGAATTCTTCTTTTAATAAGATAAAAGAGATTCTCATTTTCAATTAGTTTTTTGTATCTGTGAATGAAGCTTACTTATATTGCTGGAATGTGGCTGAATTTAGTATCCTTTTCATTTTTATTTATTGTTTTAAATGTAAATTCCTAGACAATCTATGAAAACAATGAACATTTTTATTCCCAAGATGCCATCCAGTTTTTTTGAAATCCTTTTGAGTTATAGAGCAAATCTCACAGAATAATTAATTATCAAAAAAAGACCTTAAGGATAAGTCAGCTAATGACTTGATTTGGACCTCCTTGATTTGTTTAGGGTAGACATTTGGAAACCACCTGTTTGTAAAAGCCACAAAGGAAACAAATACTCAGTCCATATTACTTCCATGTGTTCCTCTATTTGATGACCTAGAGATATTTGTGTACAACAATGGTTGTACACAAATGGTACACATCGTTCAGAGCTAAATTCTAAGGTTGTTAGGAGGTGTGTGTGTGTATTTGCAAGTTTGAAGAACACTTGAGAAAGAGAGAGGTGGGTGAGGAGAAGTTGCATCTCATCATGAGAGTGAAATTTTAGACATTGATTTTTGAAAACATCATACATGAATGTTGAGAATCTGGAAATTGATTCCCTTTACACCAATTGTGTGCAAATATCTATTAGAAAACTATCATACACCCATATCCCTTTTTAAAGATCCCTTATCAATCACCAAAGACACAGTAATATGTCTATACCATTCCATAAAGTAAGAAGGCCACTATTCTCACTTTTCTCATAATGGAAAGGAAACACTTAAATCCCTAAAACAAATCCCAGACTCCCCTCCCCACTTTGTTATTGGATTAGATTACTTTTACCTTTTATATCAATAGAGTATTCTATGTGAAAGCATATTGAGAAAAGCAAAGTATTACTTTAATGTTGTAATTTTCAAATGAGAGTGAAGTTAAAAGGGTGAGGAGGTACAAGCCAGAGGACTTACCTTCATTTTTTTTCTTTTTTAAAAAAATTTATTTTATATTAGAGTATAGCTGATTAACTACATTGTGTTAGTTTCAGGTGTACAGCAGAGTGATTCAGATATACATGTATCTATTCTTTTTCAAATTCTTTTCTCATTTAGGTTATTACAGAGTATTGAGCAGAGTTTCCTGGTACTTATACAATTCTCTCTCCCTTTTCAAAGTTATACAAACTCTCTGAGCCACAGTTTACTAATTTTTTTTAAATTAGGTAATATTTTCTATAACAAAAAAGTTTCATCTGAATGGAAAGAAATAGCTTTAAAAAATAGAAATGAGTCTTTCTAAAAAGCACATAGTTTGTTAAAGGACCCATACTTACTGTTTCTAGTATTCCTATGTTCATTCACAAGAATTGGTTATTTTTGTTCATCATTTATCCTTCAACCATAACTTCCCATCAATGTCTCCTGAAAAAAAATAACAGTAAAACTTTGTGTGCTCACTTTTTCACTACCATTATTTCAAGTATAAATTCCTGTGGTTAAATTTGAGGAGGGAAGAGAAAGGAACACAAAAGTATAGTGTTTGTCCTGTGCTTTTGAATGGGGGCATTTGACAGAGGATTATATATAACTATGTGTATATACTACATATATAAGTAATTAGTATATATAAGTAATAAATAATATATATAAGTATATATGAGTATATATGCTTCTGTGTATATCCATACTTGTATACATATCCACACTTTTCTTCTTTTAGGCTATTTCTAGTTAAATCTTTAATCAGTTCACATCTGTTTCCTGAAATGACCTCAACTATAGGATACAGTCATGGCTAAGATAATAGTCAAAAGAATGAGCAGAAAAAGAAAACATTGACTGTTTGACATGAATCTTTATAATTGTCATCTCACACCATTCTTCTGCTTTCCTCTGAAATCTGAAAGGGAGGTCAAGGGCTAATGTTCCAAAAGAAACCTGTCTAAAGTTTAGTCAAGCTGAGAGGAATGTTAAAATTGTCTTGTCAATAAGCAGCTTGGAAAACACACTTAATATCTGGAGTTTCATCTTTGATATTAAATAACATAGTAATAAGTAATGACAAATGTTCTTGCAAGAGGCAGAATTAGAGGTTAGGAAATATATTTGGATACAGTTATGTAGACGTGAAATCATTTGTGATTTATAATATATGGCTAAAACTTATTAAATTAAAATACATTAACATGGATTATTGTGTGGGTTTTGGTTGGGAGTGAGCAAAAGGTAGATAAGGGGACAAAGACTGTCAGAGAAAACTAGCTATTAATACAACAGACAGTGAGGATAATCAAAAAGTTCAGTTAATTATTATTCCACACTCAAAAATTCAGTGGAATTTCAGTGCTGCTATATTTAAACATGAAAATCTACTTCCTTTATATTGATGGTGCATTAATTAGAAATACTTGGGTGCAGTCTTTGTTAGAGCTGGAGTCAAAACTCTTGAGCCTAATGGAAAATTTAATGATTCAGCCTCACTTTGGCACATATGTAAGCACAAATACAGGTTTTAAGTTCTTTGAAATGAAACCAAGATCATTGTATTAATAGAAAGGTAGGGGCTTCCTTGGTGGCGCAGTGGTTGAGAGTCCGCCTGCCGATGCAGGGCACACGGGTTCATGCCCCGGTCCGGGAGGATCCCACATGCCGCGGAGCGGCTAGGCGTGTGAGCCGTGGCCTCTGGGCCTGCACGTCCGGAGCCTGTGCTCCGCAATGGGAGAGGCCACAGCAGTGAGAGGCCCGCGTACCGCAAAAAAAAAAAAAAAAAATAGGAAGGTAGCTCCACAGGTCTTCAAAGATCTGTCTTCGGTGAGAGTCAGTTGCAACTAATCAAATAAAGCCAGGAGAGGATACGGAGAAGAGTGTTTAAAATATGCACTCAGAGTATGCTCTATTTGACATTATTACAGGACTTTTATTTCTGAAATTACTTTAAAAAAAGATCAAAAATATTTATTGGAAAGCTTTTAATATTGAATATAGTCCTACTCTTAAAATATAAAAAGTGTACCTAATAGATTTTGACTATTGTGAAAATAAATACTAAAGCCTATAGTAAAATAATACTTGATGAAGTACTGCCATCTTTTGGTTGTATAAATTAAGGATATAGAAACTATAAAGAAGTTAAATATCCAAGAATGTGACATATACATCTTAAGTTCAGAAATTCAAGTGTTTATAATGGCAAAGAAAATAGATGATAAAAATTAGATTTTAGCCAATATAAGCACAAATCTCAGCAACAGAATTCTCAAAGGAAAGTTTTTGAAATAACAATTTCAAGCCTATAGTTGTGGGTAAAAAGTAAAATAGAGCTTGTGTTATTTAGAAATCTTGTTATATGATTCTTTGCTCCATATGAAGTAAGTTGCTTATGATTAAAAATAGGCAGCTTTAAAAATAACATATCTATTAATATCTGTGATTTGGAAGTAGATGTGTGAAACAGTGCTTACTGAAGTATAATTATTCAGCAATTACCAAGTTTTTTGGAAGCCAAATTCATGCCATTAAAATTAACCTATAATAATATTTTTAAAACATTTATTAAATCCAGGCTATGCTTGCAATACAGGTTATAAATCTAATAAAAATCCTTAAAAATCCACATTTTTCATTTTTTCCAATTGATGATGTAAAATAATTAAGCAGTCTTACAGTTACTCCAGAATTTGCTATTGTTTTCAGTATTTTAATTATGCTTTTATGAGAACAATGATTAGAAAGCTTAAGTTTCTTTCTAAGTCTTAATGGTAAGCATATAACATCACATCTATATTTGAGAAGTCAAGGTGTCTCTCTAATAGAGCTTATATTTACAAGAAAGTCAATCTAAGCAGATTGCCTGCTCTATTTTAACTGAAACTTCCTTATACAAATCAATTTGCTGTACAGAGTATGACAATTAAATACTTTCTATTACACAATTAATTGGTTATTAAGCATAAATTATATAAAGTGAGGGCTTGCTGAGAAATGATTTAGAATATACGGCTATCGAAATATATAGTAGTCATGCTTCTAAAACATCTTATATAATATTTGTGATTTCAATGAAAATATAAAATTTCTATAACATATATTTTTTAAAGTAGAATCTAAGTGATAATTAGATTCTAATTATCATTTAGTAAAATCTAAATGATAATTATTTCTTAAAGAAAGATAAATCTACTTCAATTTGAAACCAAAACTCAATTTTGTGATGTTTTAATATTATAATCAGTAGTTTGGAAAAATTTATTTTTCTTTTTAAACTTCCGTAATTATAAATTAATTTTTCTCCTAAAAACTCTTCCTTACCTTGAGATTATAATCAACAAAATTTCACCACATTTGTTCTATAATCACATAACTACATTGCATTCCCAAAGGACTCAAGCAGAACATTTTTAAAATATTCACTGCCCATTTGATTCAGAATCTGAACATGTTATTACATGTCTATTTTGCAATTCATATGGAAGTGCTGGGCCATTCCAAGACAGTGTTGAATATTTTTCAGAAATTGTAATAATTTTATGTTTGATGTCTTGTGAGTAAACTTGTCTCCTTTTTTAAAAAAGATAAGTTCTGTCTCTCCTTATTTTTGCCCCCATCTTTTTAAAATTACTATATTTTTAATATTAAACAAATAGGTCTTCACACAAATCCTCCCTTGAAATCTAATATATTTAATGTGCTAATAGTTTAATTTTTAACTTAATCATTAGTTGGGTGTCAACTAAGATTATTCGCATATTTGCTTTCCTCATAAGGAAATTTCCTTATAATTTTAGCTGTAAACGTAGGTAAAATTCTCTGTATGTATGTATTATTTTATGCAAGTAAATAATAACCAGCTATTTTATCCATTCCATGCAATGTTAATACTTGACAATGCTTGCCTCCTTCTTTTGTATTTAAACCTTATTAAATATTTTTGACCATTTAAGTTGAGTGTATAGATTCAAGAAATTCTAGTTCAAATCTCTAAAGGTAAAGCATGGAGTCAGCCTTCCTCTAAGACATTCTCTGATGCTAAATGGATATGGATTTTACATGATAAAAAGTAGTACCAATATTAAGCCCTCTACTTAGTATCTGTATTTTCCCCTCTTTATGTAATCAATCATTGCTAAGGTTAAGTTTGTTCAGACATGTGGCACAACTGTGTTACAAAAGATAGAAGAGGAAATATGTTAGGGATTTTCTGGGGAACTATTTATTTATTTAATTTTTTAAAGAACTATATCACAAGGAAGATGCAATGTCTTTATTCCAAAAGTTGGTTTGTTAGACTGTATTGCTGGGTGCTGTTCTCTCTCTTTCTCTCTCTTCTGACTGTGAGAACTGGCTTTTACTCTTAAGAATCTGGGTAGAAATCTCTCTCTGTCTTCTATCTTATCTGCCTTACAGTATTTTACCTAGCATTTTAAAATATCTAACCTATTTATATAGGTTAAATAGGTTATGAATCTCAGAGGAACAAAAAAATGGGTTAACACTGTTGTGTATACTCATTGCACTTGCCTAAATTCCTCTCTTTCTCCTTTTAGGTAAGAAGTGTTTGTATCTAAATCTGACTTGTTTATCAAAAGTTTATCCTAAAGTTTCCTCTTGTAACTGAATCATAGAACTGCCAAGTGATGATCTGGATGTTAATTTTATAGTCCCCTACTGATTTCATCTTAATTGTAGTAACAGCTGAAGAAGTGTGGGAAGGAGACACATAGGTGGCAGGGGTTATCTGTTGTAGGGTAAATTTACATTCAAGATTATAACTAGTATTCATATATAATCTCTTTGAACCAATAATATCTTATTCTGGACAGTTGTATATCATTAACTGATTCTTTATTACCCTGTTCTATTCCATACACCATACATGCCACCATTTGTTGAACTCATCACTTCCATAAATCAGAGCTTTTTACACCATCTGAAGAAAATTCTCTCTCTGCTTTGTGTATGCTGGATTCATCAACCATTTCTATGGCTCTAAATAATTTCAAGGTAACATGCTACTTCACAGAAGTGTGTAATGCTGTAATTAAGGATAAGTTTACTCCAATATCTGCCATGTAAAATATCTTCTACAGGTACCTAATGCTTGTGACAGACTTCTTGATTCTACACAGAGATGAGTGATACCTAGACTTCCATAACAAATGGTAAGAGGAAAGATTCCAGATTAAATGAAACCAGAAGAAATATACTAAAACACTTAACCTGATATTTCCCAATCATATATTTCCTAAGTTAAAGTCCTTTGAGGTCTTGTAATGTTAACTTAAATGTTCATATTGAGATATTCCTCATAATTATTTGAAAAAAGATTTATAAACACTTCCTTAAAGATTGTTTTCACATGTCTCAGTCTATTCTCTGGAATATGTTCAAGCATGATAATTTGTGGGATGCACTAATTTGAGTAAGTGACCAAAAGTTAATCTGATCAAAGTGTATTGATTATTTTATATGATTTAATAAAAATAGATAATAAAAGTTTATAGAAATATATTATTACTACTATTTTCAAATAATAATGATACACCATTTCAGTTGCGTATCTTCACTGTGATTGAATAAATCAATTCATAAAATCCACTTGCCTGGAAAATGTTGCTGGTCTCTTTTACTGTTTTGGCTCATGATCAATAAATGCCATAAAGTAAAATATAAAAGGTATGTTCTTTGGATTCTAAATGTAGAGAATAAAAACAAAGAAAGTAGATCTCGTTGATCCCGTCATTATTTTCAGTGAAGATGTTTCTAGACTGACAGAGAAATATATTTTTAGACAACAGAAGGGAAGTAAGTATAATCTGCAAAGAAGTCATGATAGCAAATCTTAACACCTTTGATTAGTAAGAAATATGGCAATGGTGGAAATAAAATAATTTATACAAAATGCAGAGCAAACACAACAAAATTATGCTACAGTTAAAGGTGTGCTGTGAGTAAAATGAAGGTGAAAGATTATTTCATCTTATTTAAAAAATGGAAAAACAATAACTAAACATTTGAAGGTGAAAATTTTCATCAGTACACCTTGGGTTTGTTATTATCTATCATGCATTCTCTGAAATTCAAATAATTTTATCAATTTGCTTCATCTATTTTAAATTCAATTCTTATTTTTTTTCAAAGTATCTAGAGTTATTATTTTTTATAAAAATCTCTAATTTCTTTATGATTTGCAAATCACTTATTATAAACTGTGTGTTTCACTGAAAGGTAATTTTAAATTGACCAAGAATATTAAAGAGATGCTTTTAAGGTTAAAATGGACTAAGATCAATCTAAGGAGCAAAGGCTAGACGTGACAATGTGCATAAATGGTTCAATTTAAAGGTTGCAAAGGTGATCTAGGGTCTGGTTTCCAGTACAACTGCTGTTTTAGAGCATGGTTCCTCAGAGGCCAAGGGCATTTTTGAAAGATTGTGTTAACTATCCTTCAGTCCCATCATGAGGGAGGCTGAATCTATTATATTCAATTTGCAGGTAATAAAAATAAGCCAGGGAGGGGTTAAGTAACTTGTTCAAGGTTACCAAGCAAGTTCTAGTGTAGCTAAAAATGAAAGTTACATCTCATCCACTTGAAGTGATATCATCTCATCAGGGGTCCTATTCAGAGCTCATTATGCTAAACAAGATACGATTAAAAACATTGAATTCACTGAAATAGAACCAAAAAAGGTAAAAACATATATTTCTCAAGAAGAAAATTTTAATTTACCACATTCCTGCCTAAAATTCCTAATTTCAAAGCACATCATTTTAAATAAAGAATGATCTAGGTAAACTCAAGTGACAAAGGAGTTAATATTACCACACAGCAGTACAATTTTGCAGACATCGGGGAAATTTGTAGCTATGATTACTTGATCTATAAATTTACTGCTAGGGCACAAGTAGTTATCTAATCTATGTAGCCAAATTATTAGTTTTTGTGAAATTAAAGAATCATGATATGAATCAGGCATAGAAAATAAGATTACATTGCTATGCTATCATAGGAAAAAGAGAATCACTAAAAGACACTCCAGCTGTTCAAGCAGCAAATAGACAGACAAACGAATGAAAGTGCCTTATTGTTTCTCACTCCAACCTCTAAAATGGTCATTATCGACAGTTTTCAAAGCACAAAGGCCATTGCAAAATACCTAATCAATTTTGTGTGCCTCCTTTATACAGCCAAATAAATTATTTCCCACTGAAATCATATTGACCATTTAGGAAAAGTAAAAGAATATCACAACAGCTACTTCAGTAATTAGGTGCTTTTTAGTAGGTAAAGTGTCTATTTTCTTATTTTTCTGAGAAAATTCAAATGTCCTTCCTGACAATTGAGTTGCATGCAGTGGGTGATTTTTAAATATGCAAACTATGTTAAATGTTATAAGAGTTGTAAGAAGGGACATTTTAAAACAAAAACAATAATAAATGAGAGATTTAATGAGAAAAATTAAAATTGGTAACACCTGTATACCTTGGGTGCTTTCACAGGCTAAGTGATTTATTCCTCTAAAATATAATGGTAAAACTGCACATATATTTAGAGCAAAAACATCCATAAGTGTTTTTGTCACTTCTCAGCCATCATCATAGATTTTATGGAATCTTTTTGGAATGCAAACTCCTCCAGAGAGCTAATAAATTTCTATCTTTTATTCTTACCTGAATTGGTAATGAAACTCTCATTTCATGTTAAACACCTTGGGGGTTTAGCAGAGTTGAGTTTTTACCCAGGGTTCTGGACAACATTCAGTTTCAAAATAAAGCAGGTTCTCTTGTGGCTGCTGTGCTCAATTGGCATCTACATTTGCCACATGACTGGAAGCAATATATTTCTCTCCCTTGACAAGCTAAGCTACCATGAAAGCATTTAATTTCTCCTTATCCTTTGGTAGTGAAAATACCTGGGGTTTTTCCTGTATAATAATATGTAGAATCAATTTATGATAATGCATAACAGAGACTTTGTCAACTCTGGTTATATATTTTCCAATGGTTTAAACTACAGTTAGCATATTTTACCAGTCATGACATATTTCAGTTCCAAAGTATTACCTGCTTGCCATATTGTCAAATTTTCTTTAATATTAAAAAGCAATAACAGCAGATTTATACTCCAGAGATATTAAAACTTCTAATTTGGAACAGGTTACCTTTCTCTTGAACTATTATTGTCAGAATTCTTTGTGAATCAGCCAATAAATAACATATCCCAGTAATGATAGAAGCCAGTGTTGGGCGTGTACATTTTCTTGCCCCACTGCTGAAAGAATGTATACGAAATCTACTTCCAATTTGAATGGGTAAACAAATCATTCAGAGGAGTACCAGAAAGATCCTTTTTTTATTATTATTATTGTTTTAGGATAAAATATATACTCCTTAAGCTGGTATTCAGGGCTTTCCATAGTCTAATTATCATATACAGTCTCCTTACTTCACTCTGATTTCTGAATCCCCTGCTTGAGAAAACAACCTTTGTTTATGCTCTTCCTTTTCCTTTCCCTTCCACTGATCTAACTCTGAATACAGCCTTTCTGAAATTCCCCACATCTAATTATCATTATATCTTCTCCACTCCTCCTCTTCATTGAAGAAATGGGAATGATAAAATCTCCTTGGGTGTTTTTCAGGAGAAAATGAAATAATATATTAAATAACTTAGCACAACTCTTACATAATATTACCTTAGTTTCTTCCTCATATTTTAAAATATATGTCAGGAGTTTAATCATGATGAAGTAACTAAAACCAGACTTCCATTTAAAAAAAGAAGACTGGAAAATGGGCAAAATACATAGAACTCTTTCAGAAATTGAAAAAGAAGCAAAGCAGGATTATGACACTGAGAGGAGAATAAAAGCAAAGTGAACCGTACTATCAACCTGGCCTTCTGTCTGAAGGAAATTTCAAGAACATAGTACAGGCAAGAATGAACTAAGCAGATCTTGAAGCCTTCTTTAGGCAAGAAGAGGAGATTTCACTTCAGGGAGAGGAGAAGGGATGACAAATTTGCAGGGCATAGTAATGGAAACAGCTTTATGTACAGTTTCAGATTAAGAGCTCTAAAATGATGTATAGGATTCCCTTGAATCTTTGTCTTAATATGAAGCTGTGCATGCTTAGGGAAAGAATACAATAAGATGACAAGGAAACAAATGGGAAATCAGTAACTATCAAGGAGCTATAAGCTAAATTTCTACCAGAACTTATGTATGACTGAGAGGTGTTTAGATTCTGGCTGCTTAAGGTAGAAAGACATACCTGAACAGTTAACACATTCAACAGGAACACCATAGAGGCCATTTCTTCACAGTGGGGCTACAAAAGCCCTAAAATAAAATCCCTACTGCAGTTTTAAACTAAGAATGTTTAAAACAATTCCCCAAAAATGATGTTCCATAACTAAATCAATTGTCTGAGTAAACAAAACTGAACAGTTTTAAAGAAAGAAAAAAAAACTTATGTGCTCAAAAATACAGTATTCACAATATCCATTACTCATTTAAAGATTATTAGACATGCCAGGTAGGAGAATTAAACATAAAATGAAAAGAAAATAAATTAATAGAAATAGACTCAAAAATGGCAATATGATCAAATTAACATACAAGGACTTTAAAATAACTTCTGTGACTACATTCAAGAATCATAATATGAACATAATGAAGAGAGAAATATAAAGTAAATAACTTGAATTTTTATAACTGAAAAATAAAATGTCTGAAGTGAAAAATCTATTGTTTGCATTTAACAGATAATTAGACACTATAAAAGCAAAGATAGGTCAATTTGAAGATAATGTGAAAGAAAACTTACAAAGTGAAGAACAGAAAGAAAAAAATTATTATGTAAAACTTAACGGACCTTGAGTGACCTATGAGAAAATAAAAGCCAGTAAAGTGTACACATAATTTTACCCAGAGAAAATGGGGTAACAGGAAAATATTTAAATAGATAATAGCTAAAATTCATCCATTTTTAATGAAAAAGTATCAACTAAAAGATACAAGAAGCTCAAAAAATGCATGCATGGTAAAGAGAACATCATTTAAAATAACAGCATTTAAACATCAAGGCTCATAATAATTAAGTTATTCAAAACTATTGATAATGGAAAGAAAAGAAACTTAAAAGTAGACATAAACAACAGCAACAATAAAAACTATATTACATTTGAGTGAAGAAACAATGCCACAAGAAGACAATGGGTTAAAATTTTCAAAGTTGTTGAAAGAAATATGAATGTGACATTCTTTATTAAATGAAAGCATATTTTAAAAATAAAAGCAAACAGCCATAAAATAATCTGTGGTCAGTGGACTGGAACATAAAAAAAAAGAATTTTAATAAGAAAATGGAAAAAAAATAAAACTAAAAATTAGTTTTTTGAAAAATACTCAAATTGCTAAACATATCTACATTAATAAAATAGATATTAAAATAGACATTAGTAGTATCTGAAATGAATAAGAGACATCACTATAGATCTTATATACATTTAAAATGATAATTAGGAAAGGCTATTTACAAAGTTATGCTAATAAGGTTAAATCAAGATGAAATGTACCAGTTCCTTGAAAGACAAAAATTATCAAAATCAACACAAGAAGAAATAAAAATTACAACAGCCCTATGTCTGTAAAATAAATTATATTTGTAATAAAAACCTTCCAACAATAAAATCCCAAAGATAGATTTCGTTGAAGGTGAATTCTGTTACAAACCAAAGAGGGCAAAAATTACAGGCTTACACAAACTTTCAGGAAACAGAAAAGTAGAGCAACACTCCCCAACTCATTTTATAGATCAACATGACAGTAATACATAAGCCGCATAAAAATATCCTCTCCATCAAAACATAAAATTTTATATTATATAAATCACAAACACAGAAGCAAGAATCTTTAACAACATATAATAAATCTAATCAAATAGTGCATCAAAAGGATAAGACATCATGATAAAATAAGATTTATCTAAGGGAATTAAGGGCAGTTTAATATTTAAGAAAAATATTTGATAAAATTTAAAATAATTTATAATTAAAAGAAATTTTAACAACTCTGAAAAGAAAAAAAAATACCTCAACCTGATAAAGGTCACCTATGATAAAACTATAGCCAGCCTCATACTTAAGTGAAAAACAGATCATTTTTCTCCAGTGGGCAAGAACAAAGTCAGTTATGGCTGTACTCATCATTGTGCTAAAAATTTTAGTGCAATAAGATGGGGGTCAGAAGGAAAATTGTAGTTTTGAAAGGATAGAATAAAACTGTATTTATAGACAATATGATTCAGTTTGTAGAAAATCTTAAGGAATCATTTTTTTTAATTGACTAAAAGTAATATTTAATTTAGAATGGCCATTGTATAAGGCTGATATAAACAGTTAATTGTATTTTTATCTATAAGCACTAGATAACTTCAAAATAAACTTCAAAACCAATATACAATAAATAACATTAAAATACAGAAAATATTTTGAGATATATTTGATAAACTATTAGAAGATCTCTATTCTAAACAAAACAAAAAGTAAAATCAAACCAAGAAAACAGCAAAACATTTCTACATACATATTGTAGAATATCAGAATAAGAAATGTACTTCAATAATTGATTAAAAAATTCAAGATTGTTAAAATGACAATATTACCAAAACTGATCAATAAATTCAACAAATTCCCAGTTAAGTCCTTAACAGTTGTTTCCCCGGTGTTGATGCCAAAAGCATTCTAAGATTTATATGAAAATGCAAAAGACCCAGATTAGACAAACATATTTAAAACACTAATAAAATAAATTAAAGGAGACACATATAAATGGAAAAACATTCCATGTTTATGGGTTGGAAAAATTAATATTGTTAAAATGTCCATACTATCCAAAGTTATCTACAGATTCAGTGCATTTCCTATCAAAATCACAATGGTATTTTTCACAGAAATATTAAAAAAATCCTAAAATTCATACAGAAGCACAAAAACCCTCTAGTAGCCAAAGTAATTTGGAGCAAGAAGAACAAATCTGAAAACATCACATTTCCTAATATAAAAATATATTACAAAGCTACAGTAATCAAAACAAAATGGTGCTGGGATAAAAACACACATAGAGACTATTGGAATAAAAAAGAAAGAACACTCTTTGACATAAATCACATCAACAGCTTTTTTGACACATCTCTTAGAGTAATGGAAATAAAAACAAAAACAAACAGGACCTAATGAAACTTAAAAGCTTTTGCACAGCAAAGGAAACTATAAACAAGATGAAAAGACAACCCTCAGAATGGGAGAAAATATTTGCCAATGAATCAATGGACAAGGGATTAATCTCCAAAGTATATAAACAGCTCATGCATCTCAATATTAAAAAAAACAAACAGGGCTTCCCTGGTGGTACAGTGGTTGAGAGTCCGCCTGCCGATGCAGAGGATACGGGTTCATGCCCTGGTCCAGGAAGATCCCACATGCCACGGAGTGGCTAGGCCCGTGAGCCATGGCTGCTGAGCGTGCATGTCCAGAGCCTGTGCTCTGCAATGGGAGAGGCCACAACAGTGAGAGGCCCGCATACTGCAAAAAACAAACAAACAAACAACCCAGTCAAAAAATGGGCAGAAGACCTAAATAGACATTTCTCCAAAGAAGACATACAGATGGCCAAGAAGCACATGAAAAGCTGCTCAACATCACTAATTATTAGAGAAATGCAAATCAAAACTACAGTGAGTTATCACCTCACACCAGTTAGAATGGCTATCATCAGAAAATGTAGAAACAACAAATGCTGGAGACGGTTTGGAGAAAAGGGAACCCTCTTGCACTGTTGGTGGGAATGTAAATTGATACAGCCACTATGGAGAACAGTATGGAGGTTCTTTAAAAAAACTAAAACTAGAATTACCATATGACCCAGCAATCCCACTACTGGACATTTACCCAGAGAAAACCATAATTCAAAAAGTCACATGCACCCCAATGTTCATTGCAGCACTATTTACAATAGCCAGGTCATGGAAGCAACTTAAATGCCCATCAACAGAGGAATGGATAAACAACATGTGGCACATATATACAGTGGAATATTACTCAACCATACAAAGGACCAAAACTGGGTCATTTGTAGAGATGTGGATGGACCTAGAGATTGTCATACAGAGTGAGGTAAGTCAAAAAGAGAAAAAACAATATTGTATATTAACGCATATATGTGGAATCTAGAAAAATGGTACAGATGAACCAGTTTTCAAGGCAGAAATAGAGGCACAGATATTGAGAACATACATATGGACACCAAGGGGGGAAAGTGGGTGGAGGATGTGTGGTGGTTGTGGGATGGATTGGGAGATTGTGATTGACATATATACACTAATATGTATAAAATAAATAACTAATAAAAACCTGCTGTATACAAAAATATAAATTTAAAAAAATGTCTAATGGAATAGAATGGAAACTAGGAATATGGCCATGTTTATATGGTCAACTGACTTTTGATAATGGCACCATGAAACACATGGGGAAAAGAGAGTCTCTTCAACAAATGGTGTTGGAAAAGCTAGACATCCATATGCAGAGTAATAAAATTGAAATTATATTACACCATACACAAAAATTATTAAAGACTTTTAAATTATTAAAAATGCATTAAAGACTTAAGCATAAGATCTAAAACCATAAAACTCCCAGAATGAAAATCTTCTTAACTTTGGTCTAGGCAATGAGTTATTGCATATGACACCATAAGCACAGGCAACAAAAGCAAAATTAGAAAAGTGAGATTACATCAAATTTTAAAACTATTGTATAGCAAAGGAAACAATCAACAAAATGAGCAGTCAATCTACAGATTGGAAGTAAATATTTGCACACCATATATCTGATAATTTGTCAATAATCAGTACAAGGGACTCCTACATCTCAAAGGCAAAAAAACAAAACAAAACAACAGCAACAGCAACCTACAAATAATCAAATAAAAAGGAAGCAATGGGCTTGAATAGACCTTTCTCCAAAGAAGACATATGAATGGTAACTAAGTACATGAAAACTTGCTTAACATCACTAACTGTCAGGGAAATGCAAATCAAAACCACAATGAGATATCATCTTTAGATGGCTATTATCAAAAGAAGAAAAAAAAAAGATAACAAGTATTGCCAAGGCTGTGGAGAAAAAGAAATGCTTGTACATTGTTGAAGTGAAAGTAAATTGTTGCAGCCACTATGGAAAACCAGTATGGAGGTTCCTAGCAAAATTAAAAGTAGAACTATCATATGATCTAGCAATCTCACCTCTGGGTATATATCTAAAGGGATTGAAATAAAAATCTTGAAGAAATATCTGCACTCCCATGTTCAATGCAACATTATCCATAACACACAAGACATGAAAGCAACATAAATGTCTACTGATGGACTAATGGATAAGAAATATGTGATATATACAAATACTGTGATACTAGTTAGCCTTTAAAAAGGAGGAAATCCTGCCATCTGCAACAACATGGATGAACATGGAGGAAATTATGCTAAGTGAAATAAGCCTGACACAGAAAGACAAATGTTACATGACACCACTTGTCTGAGAAATTCAAAATAGTCAAACTCATAGAAGCAGAGAGAAGAATTATGGTTTTTCAGGATCTGGGTAGAAATGGACAGGTATTAGTCAAAGGCTATAAAGTTTCAGTTATGCAAATTCTAGAAATGTACTGTATAGCATAGTGCCTATCGTTATCAATACTGTATTGTGTACTTAAAAATTTGTGAAAAGCATAGATATTATTTTTTTTTGAAAAGAGTAGATCTTATGTTAAGTGTTCTTATCGCACACACACAAACACAAATAATACGGTCATAGGAAATTTTGGAGCTAATAGATATATTTATGTCATAAATTGTGGTGATGGTTTAGCAGATATATGCTTATCTCCAAACTCATCAAGTTCTATACACTAAATATGTACAGCTTTTTGTATGCCAATCATATGTCAATAAATGGTTAAAAAAATGGAAAGAAAAGCTTTACAACTTTGTCCCTCACTTCAAATTTCATTTTGAATATACTATCATGACTATATGATATTCTTATAAGAATAGGCATATAGATAAATGAAACAAAAGCAAAAATTCAAAAAGATAACCTGATAAATATATTCAACCAATGCTTGATAAAGACTGTTAAGCACTTTTTTATGGAAAAACTTGAAATCCATATTAAGAAAAAATAATAATTTTGACTACAATCTCAAATCACATACAGAAATTAAGTCCAAATTAGTCACAGACCTAAAGCTAAAATTGAAATGATAAAACCTCTAGAAGTAAACATAGAACATCTTGATGACCTTGGGGTTGGCAAAATTTTCTTAGGACATTCAAAACACTAAGTATAAAAGAAAATCAAAGGCTATAACATGGATGTCATTAATATTAAAATCTTTTCTGAAAAAGACATCTTTAAGGAAAAGACAAGCTACAGACTGGAAAAATATATTTTCTTCATTTATATCTGAGAAGGAACTTGTATTAAAGTCATATAAAATACAATAAGTGCTCAATAAGACCAATACAAAATTAAAAATGTACAAGTTTAACAGGTATTTTATAGAGGAAGATAGGAATGCTTTATAGACACTTGAAAAGATGCTCAAATCATTAATAATTAGAGAAAAGCAAATTAAAACCACAATGCAATACCACTACACATCCATTACTGTGACTAATACAGAAGCTGGGAAGGATATAAAACAACCAAAACTTTCATATATTGCTGGTGGAATGCAAAATACTACAGCCACTTTGGAAAATGGTTCCACAATTTCTTATCAAGTTAAAAAGACACTTATTATAGACCTAAAAATTCCACTCCCAAGTATTTACTGAAGAGAAATGAAAATACATGCTTCATAAGGACATATATGTAAATGTTCATAACAACTTTATTCTTTAGTCAAAAATCAAAAATAACCTAAATTTACTTCAATAGGAGAATTGGTAGAGAAATTGTGGTATATTTATACAATGAACTAATATTTACAATAAAATGGAAGGTACTATTGGTACTCACAGAAACATGGATCCAGCTCAGTAACATGCTGAATGAACAAAGCCACTAAGAAAGATCACATACGGCAAGATTTCATCAAATGAAATGGCTCTGAACACTACTTATCCAGTCTATTTAACTAAGTCACCATTTTTCTTACATATAAAATTATTTGGAGTTGCTAGAGCAAGGATTTATAAAACATTTATTTTAAAATGGTGATTAAGTTTCTTATAACTATAAATATGTTTATATTTACATAAATTTGTACATATATTTGGTGGAAAATGAGGTATAGTGTGGTAAAACTTTTAAAAGAAATTGTTGAAAAAAGTAGAAGTCAGCAGAGTGAAGTAACTACTTTTTCATTTGTGGATTAAAATGAGTTATTACTGATAATCATTTACCTATTTAGCAATATTACTAGGTAAAGCATTTGGAGTATGTTTTCTCATCCTTGGAGATATTGGCATTGATAATTATTTGTTGTGGGGAACTCCTATACATTGTGGAATACTTAGCTGTATCCCTGACCTCTACCCATTGGATGCCAGTAGCACCCCAAACCCCATTGTGACAACCAAAAAATTCATCAGACATTGTTAAATGTCCTCTGAGGGACATAACTGTCCCTGGTAGAGAACCACTAGTTTCGAGGACTTCACATACTAACTAGGCAAAATTAAGAAAATGTGTATGTACAAGAACAAGAGGAAAATTCTTCATACTTTTATTCCTGATGCTACTCTTGGTTTAATTCAAGGAGGGCTTTGTATATTTCCAGATCCACTTCAATTCCTATAAGACAAATTTAATAATTATGCAATGCTTCCATCTGTAGTTCAGGTTGTCCAACATTTTTCTATGTACTTAAACTCTGGTATTGATTTGTGAGGCCTTTTTATTGCTCATGAAATTGTGCCTTTCCATTTCAGCTGCTCACGAATTTGTCTCTGGCTTTGTTCTTACTGAAAAGCATTAGTAGATGATATTCCTTCTCTCAAGGTACTAGGAATCAATCATCCTTGTTTATAAATTTCAGCAAGTGAATTATAATGATGTTTCCTCAAATGTTTATGGAAATAAATACCATGTGCTTCATAGCAGCAGCTACATTTTAAGTAGTCATGATTATATTATAGAATATTTTGCATCTTTAAAATTATTTTCTGTCAGTAAATTTGTATTGAATAAATAAAATAAGTTGGTCCTTTAATCACATTTATTACAATCACATTACCAAAAGAAGTAAATTAACACTACAAATTTAACACTATATAACAATATGACCCATGGAGAATTAAAATTTAAATTATGAAGTCCAAAAGTAGAAATTTTCTCAATGATTACCAGCATACTTTATAACAGAAGTCCTCAACTGGAGGAAACAGGCAGGTGAAAATCATATAGAAATATATTTCCAATTATAGGGTTCTTCTATACCACATATTTGAGAAATATTCCTTAATGGAAAGAAAATAGAATTTTTAATATTAAATATGTATTTTATATCATTTAAAATTCTTTAATAAACTATCATACTACTTTGTTATATCAACTAAGAAGCATTAATTTAAAGATTTATTTAAATCAGAGTTCATACATTGAATAAGAAAACGTTTTGGTTAAGTAAGAAAATATATCTTAACCCAGTAGTAGTAAGTAGCTAGATAAAAGATGAAAAAGTAGAAAAATATTCTAGGATTTATTAACATAGAATAAAGGAAATTTTGTATTTTGGACAAATTTGCATTTTTATAGAAGATAAGGCAAGGGATGGGAAATATGGATTGGGACAATGGCAGAAACAACATATTTATTGGAGAAATATATATTTATTTAGTTTATATTACAAAGAAGTGTTTCCCAAACATCAGTCATAGAACAGTTCTGACCCATGACAAGGGACAAAAGACCTAGAAAAACTATAAAAAGTTGCTTTGATAAATCGTGTATGATTAGGAAACTTGTTTATTTTGAGATTATCTTTCCTAATATGGCAGAGTTAAATATTTTTTCTTTTAGAATTTTGAAGCTAGTATATTAGTTGTCTTTTTTTCTTGTACATTGGATAGATTAATTGGTGTGTAGGTCCTTTTTAGCAGTTAAAAACACCCACAATTCTATGTTGGTACCTATAAATTATTTTTTTAAGTTTAGTATTTTTCAAAATCCTAAACTTTGAGAACCATCATTTTAAAACATTTTTGAAAATATATACCATTTTTCTTGATAGTCACCTTCTTCTCATTTTAAGAAGCCAATAAAAGGAAGAAGTTTTGGGGGGAAGAAATTTGCTTTGCAACCAGTTTTTCTGAGATGTATCAATTTATTTTTATAAATGTATATATATTTTTTATTTTTGGCTGCATTGGGTCTTCATTGCTGCGGGTGGGCTTTCTCTAGTTGCAGAGAGCAGGGGCTACTCTTTGTTGTGGTACGTGGGCTTCTCATTGTGGTGTCTTCTCTTGTTGCAGAGCACAGGCTCTAGGCACGCAGGCTTCAGTAGTTGTGGTGCACGGGCTCAGTAGTTGTGGCTTGCAGGCTCCAGAGTGCAGGGTCAGTAGTTGTGGCACACGGGCTTCGTTGCTCTGCGGCATGTGGGATCTTCCTGTACCAGGGCTCGAGCCCGTGTCCCCTTCATTGGCAGGCAGATACTTAATGACTGCACCACCAGGGAAACCCTATCAATCCTTTAAGTTGAAGGATAATGACCCTTAAATGTATTTGAAGACCGAAAAGATGTAAGAATTTTAAAAAAGGAAAAGAAAACTAAGGTGTTATAAATTGCTATAGGGATCACCTTTCTGGATATTGCTTTTGGAAAGCTTCTAGAGTCATTAATATTTCTTTTGAAAGCACTAAAAAATGTGAATTAGAATAATAGTTCCTAATTAGACCATAAAATGATGAGTGTAGGCAAGATAAAACTCTGTGTGTATTATAGATTCAGTTGTCTGAAATAATTGTACTAGATACATTCTACCACATATCATTATATTTGTATAGCAGTTTGTGTAATGTATTGAGACAAAAATATTAACCATAAAGCTCATTTTCATAAAATTTAATCAAAATACTAGGTAAAAAGTGAATGGATATAATATGACCAAGATTGTATTCAGATTTGTAAATTCAACAGACTAAAGTAAAATCTGTACATTTCTTTATACTTTTTTGGATGTGTTAGTTTTCTGTAACAGTAGTAGGAAATCACAGTATTAAGAAATCATGATACTATGTCAAACTCTCTGGATTTTAATAATGCCTCCAACGTTTTAGAGAAATGTGGAGGTGTATTTAGAGAAATAGGACAGAATTAACTAACAAACAACCTTGCACAACATGCTAATGCTTAGTTTTTATTATTAGACATGTTGAGCCACATATAAATTTGATTCAGAATGATTTGAATATTAGCAACTTCACTCTAATAACATGGTGTAAGATTAATAGAATAAGGCTAGTAAGATAAAAAATGAGATAAAAGAGTTGGTAAAGATCCAGCTGAGAAAGAGTAGGATCACAAAATTTATAAACCGGAGAAGAGAGATCATATATGGAAAATGCAAAAGACGTAGGTCAACCTTGGTATATGATGGCTGGCAATGAGGGTCATGAAGGAAAGAATAATTGCAGGGAGTCTGTGTGGTGTCATTTACCATGATGACAAAGAAAGAGAAAATGTTTTGATTAGAGAAGGGAGTGAGATTACTGCATGGGAGTAAATGGGAAAAGGAAAAGGAAAGGAAGCCAAAGCAGAGTATTGAAGAAAGAATCAATAACACACATTTAGCAAATAATTTTCCAGTGCCAGATAATGTTCTAGGGTCTGGGGATATAAGTGACAAACAAACAAACCAAGGCAATCTTGGGTAATAGCTAGGAAGGCACACTTGCTTCAGGATGTAGAATTATTTTCCTTTAGAGACAACAATATAAGGTAAATCTTCAGAAAGACAGAGAGAGAGAAGGTAAAAGTGAAGGACAACTGGGAAATAACAAAGAACTAAGGCTCTTTTCTTGGATGAATTGTCTTTGAAATACAGGAAGTATTTATATGATTGTACCATCTTGAATTACACTTTATGCATTTGGATAAGTTACCCACGTGGCATATCCTTAATGGCCTCAATTTTTTAAAGTTTTATTCTCATTGAAATACAGGTCAAGTGATGAGAGAGATGCGGGGTGAGCATTGGAAGAATTGTGATGGCTCTAAACTGGAATATTGCTTCTTATCACACTAGATGAACCAGGTGGGTGGTTAGATGCATCTGAGTTTGGGTGTT